>NW_020949602.1:11346190-11379672 GCF_900497805.2 Vombatus ursinus
ATTTATAATAAAAATAAAACAAAGTGTAGTCAGAAGGACCTTTTTCATATCATAAAAATTATCTAAAATTAAAAACATGTTATTATATGCAATGGGGATACAATAGAATTTTCTGAATAAACATGGGATTAAACAAAGAATTCTACTCTCCTTATTAATATTTTATGTGGTTATGGAAATTCTAGCAATAATAGTAAAACAAGAGACAGAAATTAAAAGCATACAGATAGGAGAAGAGGAGATAGTTCTCTATCCCTATTTGCTGATGATGAGATGGTTTGCTTAAAAAAATCTTGGAGAATCGAGAAAGATATTAACTGAGAAAATAACTTCAACTAAGTGGCAGGCTGCAAAGTAGACCCTCAAAAAGCAATAGCATTTCTATATAATGACAACAAAATCCAAGAGGCAATAATAGAAAAAGAAATCCCATTCCAAACAACCACAAAATGCATAAAATAACTGGGGATCAATCTACCCAAGCTCATAAAATACTTAACGCAGATTCAGTTACAAAGTACTCCTTAAAGAAATAAAGAAAAACTTAAATAGCTAGAAGAATATTCAGTGCTCGTGACGGGGCCAAGCCAACTTAATAAAAATGATGATACTACCAAAATTGACTTATACTTTTAATGCTAAAACAATTTATCCAAGAGATGCTTTGTAGAAATCAATAAAATAATGACATGCATTTGGATAAAGGAAAAATCTAGAGTTGGGGGTAGGGAACTTGTGACCTTGAGGCTACATGTGGCCTTCTAGGTCCTTGGGTACAGCCTTTTGTCTGAGTCCAAGTTTTACAGAACAAATCCTTTTATTAAAGGGATTTGTTCTGTGAAGTTTGGATTCAGTCAAAGGGCTGCACTTGAGGACCTACAGGGGTTCCCCACCCTTGAAAGTAGCAGTTGTCAAAATCATCTGGTATTGATTAAAAATTAGCAAAGCAGATCAATGGAACAGACTACACAAGGGAGAATCAGAAACCATGGGATCAGTAACCCAGGCTTTGATAAATTAGAAAACATAAATTACATTGGAATGAACTCCCTATTTGATAAAACTGCTGAAAAAAGTGGAAAACTGTCTGGCAGAAATTAGACTTATGCCAACACTTAAAACCATATTCCAAAATACATTATAAGCGGATTGTGACCTTAATATAAAGAAAAATCATGCTATAAGAAGAATAGAAGTGGATCATAGACCTCTCAAGACTATTCTGAGCCAAACAAGGGATAGAGACTATGGCGTGCTAGTCAATGGTTTACAACCAGTTCTTCAAATAAAAAATGTATACATGACACACTTTTAAGTCTAATCTGTATCATTCACATTTTGTGCATCACTTTCTTAAGTCTAGACAGTCAACAAAACAATGAGTCAAGTTCTGATTCATAACATTTGCTAATTTCCCAGGTATAAATGCTCACTAAAAATTTAACAATCAACTCTCATAAGCTAATTTTAGCTGAATCCACCACACTCCTGGGTAGACATGATAATAAAAGCTTAAAATAGATAACTTTGATTACATGTGACTGAAAAGCTTCTGCACAAACAAAATTAATGCACCAAAGATAAGAAGGAAAATGGTTGAATTGGGGAGGGGAGGAGGAAAGCTTTATAACAAATTTCCCTTAAAGGAGTTTGGCGTATAAGATACGTGAACAATTAATAGATCTATATCTATAATTATACCTATGCCTTTATCATTCCCTAATAGGTAAGCCATCAAAAGATATGACCAAACAGTTCTCCAAAGAGGACTTGCAGGGTATTAACAACCACATGAAGTGATGGGCCAAGTAACGAATAATAAGAAAAATACAAATGAAAACAAATCCTGAGGTTAAACCACATGCCCCATGAGGTTAAACCAAGAAAATGGGAATAGTGAATGTTGAAGGGGTTGTGGGAACAGGGGCACACAGGTACTTTGTTGGCAGTGCTGTGAATCAGCACAACCATTTTGGAGAGCAATTTGGAATTATACAAATAAACTAAATAAATGTTCTTTTGTTACAGCAATTTCAAGACTAGGCTTATACCCCAAGGAGACCATTGACAAAAAGAAAGTCCTCATATGTACCAAAATATTTATAGCAGCACTTTTTTGTGACAGCAAGGAATTGGAAACAAAGTAGTTGCCCATTGTTTGGGGAATGACTAAACAAACTGTGGTACGTGAACATGATGGAATATGACTGTGCATAAATGAAATAATGAACGTGATGAATGTGGAGAAGCTTTGAAAGATTGACATGACTGATACAGAACAAAATCAGTAGGACAAATAACAACAGGCTTACACAATGGCTACAGCAACCACAAAAAAATCGACAATGAATATTGCAAAATTAGAAAGAACAAGCATGGCTTGGAAGAAAAGACAGGAGGTGACACTCCTACCCTTCCACTCTACCAAGGTGGGAGGTCTACAAGTGTTGTACAATGCAAGTATTTTCAGGTTTCTTTGACGTGTTAATCAGTTCTGCTGATTTTTTCCACCAGAAAATGTATTCTTCTCGAGAGTAGGGGTTCATTCTTTGCATTTGTATTACCAGTGCTTAGCATATAGTTTTGTCGTTGTTCAGTTGGCGAATCTTGTCTGACTCTTTGTGACCCCAGGGACCATAGCACACCAGGCCCTTCTATCCTCCACTGTCTCTCAAATGTCCATGCTAACGCTCATTGCTTCCATGACACTTTCTCCCCATCTCATTTTCTGCCGTCCCCTTCTCCTTTTGTCTTCAATCTTTCCCAACATGAGGATCTTTTCCAATGAGTCCTGTCCTCTCATTATGTGGCCAAAGTATCTAAGCTTCAGCTTCAGTATTTGACCTTACAACGAAGAGTCTGAATTTCTTAAAGAATTGACTGATTTTGATCTTCTTTCTGTCCAAGTGACTCTCAAAAGTCTTCCCCAGCACCCCAATTGGAAAGCATCAATTCTGTAGCTCTCAGCTTTCTTTACAAGCCAATTCTCACAGCCATACATTGCTACTAGAAGAAGAAACATAACTTTGACTATTCGAACCTTTATCAGCAAGGGGATGTCGCTGCTTTTTAGTATGCTGTTCAGATTTGCCATAACTTTCCTTCCAAGGAGCAAGTGTCTTTTAATTTCATGGCGCAATCACTGTCTGCTGTGATCTTTGAGCCCAAGAATAGAAAATCTGACACTGTTTCCATTTCTTTTCCCTCGAGTTTCCAGGAAGCGATGGGACCAGTTGCCAAGATACTCATTTTTTTATGTTAAGCTTCAAGCCAGCTTTTACACTCTCCTCTTTCATCCTCATCAAGAAGTTTCTTAATTCTTCATCACTTCCTGCCATAGAGTGACATCATCTGCATATCTGAGATTGTTGATATTTCTCTCAGCTGCCTTAATTCCAGTTTTGATTTATCTAGCCTGGCATTTCGCATGACGTACTCTGCATATAAGTTAAATAAATAAGGAGCAGTAGGGAACAAGGGAGTGATATGTATAGTTGTGTGCACAGTGGGGGTCTACAACTAGAAGTATATATTTTCCAATAATTTTTAATAATTTAATGATTTTGTAAATCATTTTCAGGCTTCTGCATCTGTAGATTCTCACTGGGAATCATTTGCTTGCTCGTGCATAAATGTATTTGCAACACCAAATACCAAGTTTACTACTTTTGCCTGTTAGCGAATGTTTCCCATGTGGGTCATTTTGGTTGAGATGTCAAATGGTGGAAGAGTACTGTCGATATGAATGTGGGAAGTAATTTTAATCACGAGTAATTGGTTACAGGGCCCAACTTGCAGTAACTAATTTTTGTTGATTTATTTAACAATGCCTTGTTTCTTTGTATGCATTTAACATTTGGCTGTAAAGATTGTGTTTATATCCAACAGGGAGCCACAGCATTTAAACTGACCGACCTAATGTTACAACTGCTTTGAGGTGGTGTGTAAACTAAAAGCCTTAAAGTTGCGCAACTTTATATAACTTAGCAACAGAAGTTCAATAAATTTGCATTGCCATGCAAAGATTTGCATTATAATTATTTGCCACTTGAATGTTTTGTGTAATGTTTTAACAGTGGTGGTAAATAAATATGGGTTTAACTTACACACACACACACACACACACACACACACATGCATAGCCTTGTCATACTCCTTTTTCAATATTAAACCAATCAGTCTTTCTACGTTCAGTTCTAACTGTTGCTTCTTGGCCTGCATGCAGGATCCTCACCAGACAAGGAAGATGATCTGGTCCTCCCATCCCTTTGAGGACCTGCCACATTTTGCTGTGATCCACACAGTCAAAGGCTTTAGTGTAGTCAATGAAGCAGAAGCAGACGTTTTCCTGGAACTCCCTTGCTTTCTCCCTAGTCCACAAATGTTGGCAATTTGGCCTCTAGTTCCTCTTTCTCTTTGAAAACCAGTCTGCTCTTCGGGTGATTCTTGTTTCACATATTGCAAAGCCTAGCTTGAAGAATCTTTAGCATAACCTTGCTGGTGTGTGAGATGGGCATACATGTGTGAGATGCTAAATTGAACATCCTTCTTTAGGATTAGGATGTAAACTCACCTTTTCCAATCCTGTGGCCACTGTTGAGTTGTTCAAATTTGCTGGCATGTTGAGGGCAGCACTTTAACAGCGTCATCTTTTAGGGTTTTAGATAACTCAGCTGGAATTCCATCCCCTCCATCAGCCGTATTGTTAGCAATGCTTCCTGAGGCTCCATTCTCCAGGATGCCTAGCTCTAAATCAGTAACCATTCCATCTTGATTATTGTTAATGTCAGAGCTTTCTTGTATCAGTCTTCTGTATATTCTTATAAACCCTTCCTAGTCTCTTCTGCTTCTGTTAAGTCTGTACCATTTTTGTCTTTTACCACGCCCATTTTTGCATGAAACATTCCCTTGTTATCTCTAATTTTCTTGAAGAGATCTCTTGTCTTTCCTACTCTATTGTTTTCTTCTATTTCTTTGCATTACTAATTTAAGAAAACCTTCCCGTCTCTTCTTGCTAGTTTCTGGAATTCTGCATTTAGTTGGGTGTATCTTTCCCTTTCTCTTTTATTTTCCACTTTCCTTCTTTCTTCACTATTGGTAAAGCCTCATTGGCCATTTTGCTTCCTGGCTCTTTTTCTTTGGAATGTTTTTGTTGTTGTCTCCTGTATAGTATTGCAAACCTCTGTCCATAGTTCTTCAGGCACTTTATCTCCCAGATCTAATCCCTTAAATCTATTCGTCACCTCCACTTCATATTCAGAAGGGATGTTATTTAGGTCATACCTATATGGTCTGATGGTTTTCCCTACTTTCTTCAATTTAACCCTGAATTTTGGAACAAAAAGCTCATGATCTCAGCCACAGTCAGCTCCAGGTCTTGTTTTCACTGGCTGTATAGAGCTTCTCCACCATTGGCTGCAAAGTATATAATCAATCTGATTTCGTTATTGACATCTGGAGATGTCTGTGTCTTTTGGGTATTTGCTATGACCAGTGAGTTATCTTGATAAAACTCTATCAGTTAGTCTCTGTCTTGCTTCCTTTTTTATTCCAAGGCCAAACTTGCCATTATTCCAACTATCTTTTGATTTCTTACTTTAGGGCAATTCCAAGCCCTGATGATGAATGTGACATCTTTTGGGGGGAGTGTAATTTCTAGAAGATATTGTAGGTCTTCATAGAACTGACTGACTATGGCCTCTTCTGCATCACTGGTTGGAGCGTAGACTTATATACTGTAAGTTAAATGATTTACATTGGACTGTAATTTTTGAGATTATACCCCACCGCTGCTTTTGTCACCCTTTTATTGACTATGAGGGCTACTCCATTCCTTTTAAGGGATTATTGCCCACAGTAGCATATGTGATGATCACTTGAATTAAATTCACCCACTCCCATCCACTTAAGTTCACTGACACCCAAGATATTGATGTCTAATTTTTGCATCTCCTGTTTGGCCACATCCAGCTTGGTGCCGAGAGCTTACATTCCAGGTTCCCGTGCGGTATTAATCTTTACAGCATCAGGCTTTCCTTTCATCACCAGACACATCTGCAGCTGAGCTTCCTTTTGGCTTTGGTCCACTCACTTCATCCTTTCTGGAGCTACTTGTGGTTGCCCTCCACTCTTCCCATTAGCTTGTTGGATACCTTCTGACCTGAGGGGCTTGTCTTCCAATGTCTTTTTATCATTTTAGTACTGTCCGTGGGTTTTTGTTTGATTTTGGTTTTATTGACAAGATACTGGAGTGGTTTGCCACTTCTTTCTCCAGTGGATCACTTTTGTCAGAACTCTCCGCTATGACCCATAGGTTTTGGCTAACCCTACATGGGATAGCTCATAGTTAACTATGACAAACCCCTCTGCCATGACAAGGCAGTGATCTGAAACTGAGGTAGATAAGGGATGAGTAATTTGCCCAAGCTCAGCTACTAGTGTCTGAGGTAGGAGTTCAATCCAGTTCCTTTCCTCCAGATCCAATGTCTTTTATGCTGTGTCATTTTGTTTCAAGCTGGAATTTGAGAGATTATAGCAGTGTAGATTTCAATTTGGAAGGGACCTTAAAGGTCATCTACTCCAATTCCCTCATTTTACAGATGAGAAAACTGAGGCTCATGGAGATGACAGGACTCACCTAAGGTCAGATAGCCTCTGTGTGCTAGGTGGGATTTGAACCTTGCTCTTCCTGACTTCAAGCTCAATGGCTGCCTCTCCTATGCCATTCATTTGGGACCAGTGACTCTGTTTCTCCTCCCCCATCCTTCTGAGGAAGGGAAGAGGGAGAGAATTCTATGAGAGTGGGATAGACAGCCAATCTAAGGAGATCACAGACAGCAGGCCCTCTCAGGCAGTTCTCACTGTGCTTAGAAAGTCACAGAGCCTCATTTGGCAAGAGCTGATTACCCCAAAGCCACATTCAATGTTTTTCTAAAGCCTTCTTTATGCCAGTAACCTTAAGCATCCTTGACAAATTATGTGAAGAACAGTGCTGTGGCTTCTCCTGCTGCAGCCTGGTTATGGTCTAATTAGAGACAAAGGCAAGATCCTCCAAGTGAGGAGAAGACTTAGACACTAACAGGGCCAGAAGGAAATGTTTGTGTCTCCTCACTTTTCAGTGAGCTTTTCCATCTGCTGCGCTTTGCTTAATCCCTAAACAACAAGATATTCTGCTGAAAAGGCGAACCTCTCTGGCCAGCAGCGTGCCATCTTTGCACTTACCTTGGAATCTAAAAAGATTCATCTAAAATCATTACCTTAGTCAAAAACTTGCTTGCTACCAGACTCACCTCCGTGATGGTTCATTGCACCATTTCAAATTTCAAAGGTACAATCAATCAGTCAATCAATCAGCATTTAGTAAGTGCCTGCTGTGTGCCAGGCACTGTACTATGACTAAAGACAAAGAATGAAACACTAAAAAAAAAGGATATGTTGGAGCTCTTGAGGGCAGATTGTGAATAAATAAAAAAAATTAAATACAATGTAGTTAAGGAGGGAGGCACTGGTGTGCTGGTAAACGCTTAACAACCAGATCTCCAACACATTTAATTTTAACCCACGTTGTTAATATTTTTCCCATGATTGTCTTAAATCTACACTATCAATGAAATAAATCAAGCCCCAGTTTGTAGCATTTGCCAGTTTCTGAGGTATAAAATGTTTCCACTGAAAACTTCACAATAGATTCTCACAAGTTGGTTTGAGTAGGCTCTAGCACACACCTGGAGAGAGGACCTTAGAAGTTACAGGGACCAGAAAAAGATTTGTGTAGAGGGTGATGTTTGAGCTGTGTTTTGAAAGGAGAGAGAGAGAGCCTGTGACAGAGGTGAGGAAAGAGTGTGTTCTAGGCATGGAAAGGCTACACACAAGGTAAGCCCTGGAAGGCTTTCTTGGGATCTAAGTGTTGACCCAACAATAGACTGTATCTGGCAATAGGACACTAGTCTAGTTATGTTGGGTGACATTGGTCTCCAGGAAGGTAGAAAAAGGTGATGAATTTGGAGGCCACAGTGACTTTGGCTTGTCAGTCATTACTCACCTTCAGACTGCTCCATGTTCCAGCCAAATTGGCCCACTTCATATTCTCTATAAATAGAACGTAAGACTTAGATTTGGAGTTGGAAGTTACCTTAGAAGACATGTAGTCCAGCCTTCTCATTTTACAGTTGAGGCAGCTGAGACCTACAAGCATTCATAGGATAATGCATTTAGAACTGGAGGGAACCTTAGAGGTCACCTAATCCAACCCCCTCATTTTACAGATGAGGAAACTATGACCAAGAGTGGAAGTGAGTGTCCTGCCCAATATCCTGGAGTTAGTAAGTGGAAGAGCCATGATTTGAACCCAGGCTCTTTTTTTTAACCTCCCCCATATGGATAGGTAGATCTCAGTCAATCAGCCAACTAGTATTTATTAAGGTCTTACTATGTTCCAGGCACTGTACTGTGGTGTTAATTCCTTTTTTGATTGTACATGTATACTAGAATCGCATTTAGGTCCCTTTCCCCAGATCCAGTGCTCTCTCCAATGCTTTGTTATACTTTCCAGTGTATCTCCGACTTTCATGCCTTTGTCCAGGCTGTCCAGCATACCTGGAATGCTCTCCATCTCTGCCTCTCTGGATTCCTAGGTTCTTTTAAGTTTCACATCAAGTGCTGCATCTTCCAGGTGGCCCCTTCTGCTACCCTCAGTTGTTAATGTCCAATTTTAAGGGCACGAGCTTTCATGCAGAGTGGACATAGAGCCTAAAGTAGTGTAACAGACAAGGTCCCCACTTTGTGGGTCTGAAATAGACTTAATTTGGAAAGTGAGTTGGAAAATGTATGTAACTAAAACAACACGAATGGCAATAAATCTCAGACGGTGTGAACTTTAGTAAGAAATGCTAGCCTAAGATAAAATGAGATACTTGTAAACGACTTAGAAAGCCTTAAAGCACAATATAAATGTTAGTTATTATTATTGTTGTTGTTGTTGTTTTCTTACATAGTAACAGCTAACATTTATAAAGTGCTTTACAGTTATTATCTCATTTTGAGCCTCGTAACAACCCTACGAGGTAGGTGCTATTATCTCCATCTTACAAATGAGGAAAACTGAGGCAAATGGACATGAAGTGACTTTGCCCAGGGTCACACAGCTAGTAAGTGTCTAAGGCTGGACTTGAACTCAGACCTTCCTGAATCCAGACCCAACACTCTATGCACTGCGGTGTCCCCTAGCTGCTCATAAAGCTGAAGCCTGCTTCTCTATAACCACTGGTCTTTCTGCTCTCTGTGGGTGAAAGAGGAACAAATCTAATCCCCCTCTCATACCTGGGCCCCAAGAAAGCTGTCCCAGGTTGGAGGCAATTTGTGGGTCACTATGAAATCAAGACCAGAGGTCTTGAGCCCCACAAATGTGTTGTTATGATATAGTAATGTTAAACTTTAATTCAGAATCAAAGGCATTTCAATGAATATCATAGCAAATAGATGACAAAAAAGATCTCCCATTCATATAAAGGTACCCTCCTATGTTACTATCCCACCTTTGGGGAATGAGAAATATGCAGGGAATATACATGACCAAGTAACATGCCTGTATGGATACATACATAGGTAACATGTGTGTTCAGCATATATGTGTGCAAGAAGAAAGTCACATGCCAACACTACAGAACTGAGCTTGTCCTCTGGGGGTGTCATTGTAACCTGCTTTCTCTGCCAAGCTGACCCCCACATCTGTTCTGTTCTCTCTCTCACAGTCCTCTCAGATGAGCATCTCCCCTGGTGTCCTCCACTGAGCCATTTTCCCAATGCTCCTCTATGGTCTTTAGATGCCATACCCTTTTTTCTCCCCACAAGGGCTTGCTAGCTCATTGTTGCCTACTCCAGGGGCTGCCCTTAACTCCTTAATGAGGTAGATCCAGCCAACAGCACCCAGACTCCTAGCTGGACGCCTCTCCCCCTTTTTTGAAATTCTATATCCCTTTCTCACTCAGACTGGAAGTGCATCCATCACTTATGGGTCTGACTCTACCTGCTGCTCATCAGCAAAGAAACTTTGACCTGTTCTATTTCTGTCTGACCCCGTTCATCCTTCCTTAAACATCCTTCCCTGTTGATATCCCAACACTCCCCACCTTGGCTCCCAATCAACATCAGCCCAACTCCTGAGCTCTAGCGATCCACCAGCTGCGGCCTCCCCAGAGACAACAGGGGCCACAGCATGTCCAACAGACCCAACCTCTTGGGCGTCTTAAAGTCTGACTTTATAGACACTTTGTTCCATGCTGCCATTAAAGTGGCTTCATCTAAATCTTATCTGAGAGAGTGTCAGAAAATTCCTTTTTTTTCCCTATAGTCCCTGAGTCCTAGTAAGTCATTCCAAGGGGCTCTACTTAACAAAACTGCAAAATAATGGGGTGGGGGCATGGTAAAAACACCCCTCTCAGTCCTGCTTCATGATGCAGTGCAAAGCCGAAGGGTTGGTGGAAAAGAAGAAAAAGACTGGAAACGTGTGCCTCATTTTCCATTAGCAACAACATTACTGCCTCTCAACAACCCTCCCACCACAAATCTGTAGTCCAGGCAACTTGCATCAATGCATAGATACAATGCATAGATACAATTCATACCCATCAATTGGCAGATAATTCAGATACAGGTAATCATACAGAAGAGCCAGTAGATATAATGATAATATATCACTCACATTGGAATTAAACATAGCAGCATGAGCATATGCAGAAACTGTTTACATAGCAAAGGAAATAATACTAAGGCAATCAGTCAGCATGAATTAAGTGTTTTCTATGTGCCAGGTGCTATGGATACAAAAAAAAAACACACACAAAAAGATGGTCTTTCACCTCAAGGAGCTCACATTTTAATGGAGAGGAAAGACAATAATCAGTCGATTTATAAATACTTATTGAGCACCCACTCTGTGCCGGGCACTATGCACTATGCTGGGGGTACAAAAAGAGTCAAAAGACAATCCCTGACCTTAAAGAGCTTATAATCTAAGGTTGTAAATGATTAGAAAACAACATGATATATTTGTGTATATATATTGTATATGTGTGTGTATACATATATATATGATATGTGTGTATACATATATATGTGTGTATACATATGTATGTGTGTGTGTGTGTATACATTATATATATATATATATATATGATATAGACAGAATAGATGGGAGGCCACCATAAAGGGGAAGGAGTTGGAAGCAGGGAGGAACCAGGAAAGGCCTCTTGTAGAGGGTAGGATTTGAGCAGAACCTTGAAGAAAGCCAAGGAATCTAAGAAGTAAAGGGGAGGAGACAGAGAATTCTCGGCAGGGCCCAGCCTGTGCAAAGACCCAGAGAGAGGGGTGCCATGTTTGAAGAACTACAAGTTGGCCGCTGTAGCCAAATCCTAGAATCATGGAGGAGAGTGAGGTGCAGGAGGACTGGGAAGGCAGGAGGGGGCTAGGTTCCAGAGAGCCTGGAATGCCAAACAGACAATGTTGTGTTTGACCCAGGAGGTGATGGGGAGCCGCTGGAGTTCATGCGCGTGGGAGCAGGGGTGACGTGATCACACTTGAGCTTTAGAAAAATCATTTTGACAATTTAGCAAAAGAAACTGAGAAGTTTCCCTCGAGAGATGTTGGAACCCTTTGCAAACTGTGAAGCACTTAGATAAATGTGAGCTACTGTTACTAAGTTTCCTGGTAAGGATAGGGGGAGCTGAGGAGAGAGAGAGACTGGATCAGTGATTTCCTTCGTATAGGGAACTCCCGATTTCGAGGCATGTAACAACAATGACAACAACAATAACAGCAGTAATAACACCAGTAACAAACAGTAAGAATACCAATAATAATAATAATAATAATAATAATAATAATAATAATAATAATAATAATAGTAATAGCTAGCATCCAGATAACACCTACTCTGTGCTGGGCTCTATGCCAAGTTCTTTGCAGAGATTGTCACACTTGACCCTCACAACAATCCTGGAAAGCAGGGGCTTTTATTATCCTCATTTTACAAACAAGGACTTTAAGACAAAGAGGTTAAATGATTTGTCCAGGGTCACACAGCTAGTGTCTGAAGCTGGATTGGAATTCAGGTCTTCCTGACTCCGGGCTCAGTGTCCTTTATCCGCTGCGCCACTTAGCTGCTTCTGATCTGTTATTAGGACATCCAGGTCTAAATCCCGGCTCACTACCTGCGATGCCCTGCCATGACTTTGGATGCGCTCAATCCGTGCCGACGCCCCTGAATTGTTTACCGAGGCCAGATATCCTAGGATCAGAGCACGCACCTTCTTATTGATCCCCACACCTTCCCTAGGGAACTCCACGCTCATAATAATGGAATCCAGATAGGGGTAGTCCTCCTTCCTCAGGCCACAAAGCCCTAGCTCCTTCATAGGCTACAAGGATATATATCACAAGAAGCTTCATAAAGTTACTTTCCGTAACATCGTAGGGCAGTTGGGTGGCGTAGCAGATAGACTTGAGTTCAAATTCAACCTCAGACACTCATTAGATGTTTGATCCTGGGAAAGTCCCTTAACCTTTGCTTGACTTAGTTTCCTAATCTGTAAAATGGACACAATAGTACCTAATTTGTAGGGTTGTGGTAAGGATGAAATGACACAATGTTGCTGCTGCCCATGGTCTTATGAAGTCCAAGAGGACCCAGGAATGTGTGGCGGTAGGACCCAAGGCCACCCTCATCCATCTCCATTATCTTGGGTCTGTCCAGACGCTCTCATGTGGTCATCTAGCCCACATTTATAGCAGCCAGTTAGCTGCTCAGATGGTTCTTAAGGTCTCCTCTAGCTCTGAACATAGAGTCCCGAAATGTCTCCTGAATCTGGCACCTACCTAGCAATGATGCTGCCCGGCATCTTGAAAGTGAGTTACTGAGACTGGCTGTCCAACTGGAATACGATCTGAATCCAAGATGGAGTCAAGAAGGGACCCCTAAGATCATCCAGTCTAATGGACTCATTGTACAGATGAGAAAACTGAGGCCCCAGAGGCAAGCATACTGCTCAAGATCACACAACCAAGTCAAATAAACCAGCATTTATCAAGCACATTCTATGTTCCTGGCACTGAGCTAAGTGCCAGGGATACAAAAAGGGGCAAAGGACAGTTCCTGCCCTCATGGAGCTTACAATCCAACGGAAGAGACAACGTGCAAACAGGTATGTACAAACAAGACGGCTGTATTTCCATATGATAAATTGGAGATAATCTCAGACGGAAGGCATTAGCATTAAACCACAGGGCTAAGATTCAGGTCCGGGCCTTCTGACTCCAAACACTCTTCCCTCTACTCATGCGACCTCCAGAGATGGCTTCCAAAGTCTTAGTAATAGCATACGTCAATCGCCCTTCCTTCTACCAGGTAGCACTATAAAGTTTATCAAGCCATTTCCTCACACCCCTGTTGAGGAATCTACTGCAGGTGACTTTCATTTAGCAATGGGCAAACAACCACCGTGTGGGCAATAGCCTTCCCATTTCATGGATGAGCAAACTGAGACTCAGGGAGGTGGTGACTGACCTGTGGCCACACACATCAAAGCTGGATTTTAAACTGATCGCTGCCTCCAAGCCAGCAAACTTTTCGCTCCACCACCTGGATGCTTAGCTATGTTTCTGAGAGATCTGAAAGCCTTTGTCATGGGCTTTGCCAATGTGCAATCATGAATTAGCTTGACTGTGGGCAGGCAAATTGCAAATATTTCATTTTCTTCCCCTTAGTTCCATTTACATAACTGTTTATTACATTCTTCCAAATATTAGCAGATGTATCAGAGCACCATAATATTAGTGGTTTGGAAACCTTGCCCCAATTTGCCTTAAACATGCGCGAGGCCCAGGGGAGAGGCCAATATGAAATTGGAAAGCTGGCACAGAGGCCTCCCCTAGAATGTTTTTTCTTAACAGGCAAGCCATGAACAGCATTGTTCTTGTACTTGTGATTGATTGAGGTCCTGCGTCTGACCCCTCAAGTCCCTGGGCCCTGACAGGAGTTTCTAGGCAGTCTGAGCTACCAAGATAGCATAATGTAGCCTCTGCCAAGAATAGCATTGTCCTAAAAAAAAATGTGCCTGGAACAGATTCAACCACACAACATCTCAAATGCAGAGCCACAGGGTCTTAGAGTATCAGAGCATGCAAGGACCTCAGAGGGTCCCCGAAGCCCCGCTACAATGCACCTGGCCAGTAACCATCTGGCCACTGCTTGAAGACCCCCAGTGAAGGAGACTCCGCTATCTCCCGAGGAGGCATTTTCCACTTGAGGAGAGCCGTCACGGTTATTCCCATTGCCCTCCTTGCAGCCTCCCCCCATCCTCCTAATTCTATTCTCAGACACCAAACAGAACACGTCTAATGCCTTTTCCAAGTAACTGCCCTTCATATGGCTAAAGACTGCTCTAATGGCCACTTGCCCTTCCCCCAAATCTTCTGCTTCCTACGAAACATCCCTAGTTCCTTCAACTGATTTACCCCGGGCCTGGAAGTGCCCCTTCCCCAACACGTTTCTTTCTTCAGCGCTCAGCTCAGAAACCCCCTCTTCTGTGAAGCCATCCCTGATCTCAACCCTCAAGCTGAAGTGATCTCTCTCTCCGCAAAGTCTTTATGTCACTTTGCCCAGACCTTTCCCTCAGCCTGACACATTTTACCTTGTACCATGTGTTTATTTGGAGATATATATATATATGTATAGATAGATAGATATATATAGATATAGATATAGATATAGATATTTATAATATCTATATATACACATATGTATATATACATATACACATGTATATGTATGTGTGTATATATATTATATATATTTATCATATAATTATTTAGCTATGTGGTCATAGATTTAGAGCAGGAGGAACCTTTAAAGATTATGTAGCCCAGGGCAGCTGGGTGGCGCAGTGGATAGAGCACCGGCCCTGAAGTCAGGAGGACCTGAGTTCAAATTTGGCCTCAGACCAAACACTTGACACTTACTAGCTGTGTGACCCTGGGCAAGTCATTTAACCTCAATTGCCTAAAAAAAAAAAAAAAAGATTATCTAGTCCAGGCTTCTCTTCCACAGATGAAGAAACTGAGGCCCAGAGAGGTTAAGTCTCTTGTCCAAGTTTAAATGAGTAAGAATACCAGTCCAAACTCCATTGTGTGTATCGCTTGTCAAGCATGCCCCAAATCCTACTCATATAGGCATGCTGTCCCTGTGAATTCAGGTCACGTCTGACCCTCTGTGACCCCATTTGGGGTTTTCTTGGCAAACTACTGGAGTAGTTTGCAGTTTCCTTCTCCAGCTTATTTTACAGATGAGGAAACTGAGGCAAACAGGGTGAAGTGATTTGCCCGGGATCACACAGCTAGTAGGTGTCTGAGGCTGGATTCCAGGCCCAGCACTCTATCTACTGCATTACCTAGTTATCCTGTGACTGTCCTACCCCAAATAATTATAGGCTCATGATTAGGTCAAACAGATCACACAGGGGATTTTGAAAAGAGAAGAACCAGAATTTGAACTGATATCTTCTGACTTCTTGGCCTTATGCCAGCCGCTTCTTCTGTGTCTCAGGGCAGAGACTATATTTTATCTCTATGTTACCCAGAAACCCAGAAAACGTAGTAGGTGCTTTATAAAGGCTTGCTAAATTAGCTTGAATGTAGGGGGAAGGTAGCAGATAAACCTCATTGTTTAGACATAGGAGAGAAACCGGGATGGAATTTATTTTTTTCACATGGTAGGCACTTAATAAAGGTTTGTTGAGTTCAATTGAATTTAAGTGAAATAAATAGGATAATGGCAGATGGTCACACTCAGCAAGCACGTATTACAAATAGTAGGTTTAAAAAGCCTTTAAATTTTCCTTTGGCCTTCACAACAACCCTCTGAAAGGTACAAGTTCTTCTACTATTTTATAAATGAGGAAACTGAGGTTTAAAGAGGTTTTGACTTGTCCGGGGTCACACCATGGGGAAGTGACTGAAGTGGGATTTGAATTCAGGTCTTTCAGACTCCAAGACCAGGGCTCTACCCACTCTACCACCGTTGTGCTTAATTAAGCACCTATTCTGTGCCAGGGATTATGCTAAGCCCTGATGATACAAAGACCAAAACAAAGCAGTCCATTCCTCAAAGGCCTTATCTTCTAATAGGATGTGTGTATACTTATGTATACATACATTTGAGTGTATACATATGTGTGTGTATATATATATGTTCATAAACACACACACATATATATGAAAGAGACTTCCCAGCACATAGTAGGCACTTCAACAAAGTTTCATTCATGGAATTGAATCAGCTAGATATGATATTGGAGCAGAAGCCAGGAGCGAGTCGTATTTCTCAGCCAGCTGAGAAGTCTTTTGGAGGCCTCCTCCAAGCTGAGCCCTGGTGCTGTTGACCCAGGAGAAATAGGCAGCCGGAGAAGAATAACCCGGTCAGAATCCCAGGCCTTGATGAATCAGTCATGGGAGAATTTCCCGAAAACTGAAATGTTTCATCTGCAATTAATCTTGGAGAAAAGAGCAAATTCCCCAAATAATTCGACCAAGTGAAGGGGACTCAAAGCCAGCCATCCTCCCGCTCATCTGGCAGTCATAAACCAAGCCCCGGAGCCTCCGCGGCTGGAGCCGGAGCCCAATTCAGTCACAAAGTTTACATTTTCTTTTTAATATCTGGCCAAGACAGCATTTTAATCAACGCTCATCATTCAGATGTTAGGACTTCGAGTCTTTATAGATTCCTAGCAGTTGTTAGGGTTTCCTTCCCTCCATTGGAAACAGAGCCTTCCAAAGGCCCAGCCCAGCCTCCACTAGAGCCTGAGGCCAGGAGTACTCAGATTCTCCCTTCTGCACTCCGCCCTTGCCTCGAACCCTGTCCTAGCCTCGGCCTGGGCTCCACGGTAAGCAGAGCCTTCACCGGGTGCTGACAAAGCGGGGCAGCCCCGAAGGTGGCCTTATCTCTCTTTCATCATTACTTTCTGGGCTCTTAGGCCCCATCTGACATATGTGGCTGCCCCCTGCTTCCACACCCTACGGCTCTGTCCCACAGGACTCCCAACGTAGCAAGACCCCCAGTGAGGAAGATGAGGAGCAGAAGAGAAGGTCCCTGAGGTCAGACAGCCTGTTTGGAGCCTTTGCATCCCCAGTGCCTAGCCTGGTATAGCATATGTACACACATACACACATATATGTATACACACATATCTATATGTATATACACATATATATGTGTCCATACATGCATACCTATATGGCTGATGCATATGCTTAGTAAATGTTTGTTGAATTGAACTATTCTCGTTCTAAAGATTTATTTATTAGTTCTAGTGTGTTGATTGCTAACTATATAACATATTAAAATTATATAGAAGCCTTCTCTGATAATATAATTCAATTCAACACATCACTTTAAAATGTTTAATTTATTTGAAGCAATATGCTTCAGAGGTAGGATCCTAAGGGATCCCCAGTGGAATGGGGACCACGAAAGATTAGTTTAAGAAATCAAGCATGTCTGACTGGGAGAATAAAAGACTTAAAGTAGCTTTTTTTTCAATTATTTGAAAGTCTTCCACGTAGAATCAGGGTTTTATGAGTTCTGCTTGGCGCCAGAGGGCTGCAGTAAGAGCAATAAGCAAGACTTGCAAAAAGGGACAAATGTCAATTAGGTGAAAGGGAAAAATTGCTTACAATTAGAAGCATCCAATATTGGAATGGTCGGCTTCAGGAGGCTGTCCTACAGATTACTTGGACAGAAAGAAGACATACTAAGGAGTTTGGGAAACAGATCACAAACTCGGGACCACAGGGTGATATTGTAGTGATGGGGAGCTTCAATTATCCAGACAGAACAGATGAGCATTTCTCAACTTACCTTAATAAAAATTTTATCTTTATGAAAAACAGTGTGACAAATTAATAAGTCAATCAATAAGCATTTATCAAGGGTGTTAAACCCAGAGTATGCAAAGACAAAAAGAAAAGGAAATAGTTCCTGCTCTCAAGGAGCTTCCATTTGAACAAGGAAGACACTCTGTACCCACATTGGGCACAGCCATCTTGGGTATTGCCATCATGGTGTATTGGAGCCTTGGACTTAGCATCAGGAAGATTTGGAGTCAATCTCACTTCAGACACTAGTTATGTGTCCCTGGGCAGGTCACTTAATTTCTCCAAGCCTCAATTTGCTTAATTATAAAATGAAGGGGTTATTATAATCGATGTCCTCTAAGGTTCTCTACTGGGTCCAAATTTTGTTGTGGTTCAGTCATTTTTCAGTTGTGTCCAACTCTTCGTGGCCCCATTTGGGGTTTTCTTGGCCCAGATCCTGGAGTGGTTTGCCGTTTCCTTCTCTAGCTCGTTTTTACTGAGATAAACAGTGTTCGGTGACTCGCCCAAGTCACACAGCTAGTAAATATCTGAGGCTAGATTTGAACTCAGGAAGATGAGTCTTCCTGACTTCAGGCCCAGCATTCTGTGTATGCACTATGGTGCCACCCAGATCTAAATTTAGGATCCTATAAATATATAGAAGTATATATATATATATATATATATATTAAATACATACAAAATAAGTGCAATGAAGCTAAATGCAAGGTAGCTTGAGAAGGAGAGTACTAGTGGTTGGGGGGAGGGTCAGGAAAGATTTCATGTAGAAGGTGGCAGTGGTTGAGATGAGTCGTGGAGGAAGTGAGGGATCCTATAATGAAGAGGTGAGGAGAGAGTTCATTTTAGGTAAGGGCACTGGCCTGTGAGAAAGTGGGGAGATGGGGAATAGTGTGCCAAGTGTGAGGATCTGAGAGAAGGCAGCTCTGTCTCAGCTGTCAAATGTGGGAAGGAAAGTCAATATAATGAGACAGGAAAGTTGGGTTGGGCCAGGCTTGGCAGGGCTTCAAACAAAGAGCATTTGCTACTATGCACTGAATTCTCACCCCAAAGGAAGAAGCAGTTGCTAAGGAAGATATGGTGGGAATCTCAGGGGAAAGTGACAATTCCATCTTAGAAATTAGTATCAAATAGGAAAAGAAAATTGGGTCTGTTCTGGAATTCCCCCTAGAGTTTGCAAAGCAGATTTCAGAGGGTCCAGAATAAGAAGAGGAAGGACCCTATGGCCCAAAACTCTAGAAGAGACGTCAGCCTAAGAGGGACAATGAAACTCTGAATACAAAAAAAGAAACCATTCCAGCAAGAAGAAAAGAGAAAACTTGCTTGAAGAGACCAGTGTAGATGGACAGGGAACTTGTTTTCCAAAGGAGATTTTTAGAAACGCACACAGAAGACAGGAGGGAGGACAGGTAATGAAAGATGAATGTAAAAACGTGCTTTGGTCCTCTGAGAAATGTCAGCACTCCACAGGCTCATTGAGCTGAGGTTGGAAATTTAAACTAAAGACATCAAAGGAATTGCATTTCATTAGGGAAGAGGGGAGGCTTAAATTAAGGGTAGTGTGCCTGCTCAGAACGACTAGAATCAGAAGTGTGTTAGAGCCAACTCAAACTGGCTCTCAGGAGCTGATTGTTAAATTTGCAGTGTGAGCATTTACATCTCAGAAATAAAAATGCTATAAACCAGGGCTTAACTTAATATTTTATTGATTAAGAAAGTGATGATAGAGAAAATGTTAATAATATAGTTTAAATGTAAAACTGTGTTTGCATTTTTTGAGAAAGCCGGTTGTTAAACCAGTTAAAGTGTTAAAGTCACAACTGGATGGAAGAATGAATGAATGAATGAATGAATGAATGAATGAATGAATGAATGAATGAATGAAAGGTATTTCTTAAGTGTTTACTCTGTGCCAAGCATTGTCCTAAATGCTAGGATTGCAAATGGAAAAGCAAGGTGGAACCTGTCCTTAAAGAGCACACATCCAAAAAGGAGAGACAACACACATGGGTGGTCCTTAGGGTGCAGAGCCAAAATAAACGGTCACCTCTTTTTGGATGACAGTTCCATGGACAAAACCATACCTGTTTCTGTCGCTGAACCACTCAACAGTACCAAGGACTTGGGTTGTCAGAGCTTTCTTTTCTGGTATTCAGGAGCTGTAGCTGTGGCACCTGCAGTTGTAAAAGCTGGGAGCCAATTTGATGACAGTGATAATGAATGATGGAGAGAAGACAGAACTGACCAACCCCTGCTGTTTCTATTTCCCTGCCAAGAAGAATGATCGTAGGGTTACAAAGGGCAGAATGGTTCTGACTCCATGGGAGTGGAACCTAAGACAAGTGTGGAGACTGTACCTGGCCCGCCTGGATGGTGGCGTTCAAGTCACCAGGCCCAGATGACCTGTGTCCTAGAGTACTGAGCTACCTGACAGATGTGATGGCTGAGCCACCATCAGCGATCACAGAAAGAACCCAGAGAACAGGAGGAGTGATCCAGGACTAGAGAAGGGAAGATGTCATGGGTTGCAAAATACAACAGAGAATAGAATTCACTCATTGTAGGCCAGTTGATTCTCGGATAACACAGTCATAAGGAGATGCTTCATGAACATCGAGGAAACGGAAGGGGGATCCCAAAGGGCTTCATCAAACAGGTCATGCCAGGTTCGTCCCTCTCTATCTGTCATCGTCTGTAGCCTTCTAGCATCCTTTCTGTACTTAATCATTTCTCAAAAGTGTCCCCATGACAGAAAGCAAGTTTATCTCAACAAAAAGGGCTCTGAGTTACAGCAAGGAGGAGCTGACTTAACTCAGGTCCCACAGAAAGTCAGAGGCAGAGCTGAGATTAAGATTCTCAAGGGTCTGAATTGCCAGCCAACCTTGCCCTCTGCTGCTCTGCTCGCCTCGTCCTTCTCTCTTCTACCCATTCCTGTGCCTTGCCTCTCTCAGTATTAGAGTCTGTTGAATCATAGAGAATATCAGCAGCAGACACTAGTCCTTTGAGAGCAAGAGGGCGGCCTGAAATCCCTGGGTGGTATTGCAGAAAACTTGGACCTAATAATGAGCGAACCTAACGGGCTCAGAAATTAAGGTCTATTTTCAGGCCAACCAGATGCCAGGCACTGTGCGAAGCGCTGAGGATATAAAGAAAGGCAAACAAAAAACAAACACCTACTTCTTGCCCTCAAGGAGCTTGCCATCTATGGGGGAGATAACACATAAACAGCCACAAACAAAAAGAGGTAGACAGGACAAGCGGGAGATAATCACATTTGTAACAGAACACAAGCACTAGCTGCTGACTTGGTTTGGCACGTGGGTTCTAAGCCTCCCTGACGTCCCTTCCTGGGATGCTGTGTGAGTCTAAACAAATCACTTCATCCTCTGGTTATCAGGAACATAGGATTCCAGGATCTAGATCTGGAGTTGATCTTAGAGATCATTTAGGACAAGCCCTTTATTTTATTTATTTATTTATTTTTTTGGCCAGGCACTCAGGGTTAAGTGACTCGCCCAAGGTCACACAGCTAGTGAGTATCATGTGTCTGAGGCCGGATTTGAACTCAGGTCCTCTTGACTCTAGGGCCAGTGCTCTATCCACTGCGCCACCTAGCTGCCCCAGCCCCTTATTTTTCAGATGAGAAAACTTCATCTGAGAGAGGTGAAAAGTGAGCAAGGTGACTTACTTAATGTCACACAGGTGGCAGGAGGCAGACCCAAAATCTCAATCCAGTTTTCCAATTCCACTGTTGGACTTGGAGTTGGGAAGACCTGCTATGAATCCTATCTCTGACATTTACCAGCTGAGTGACCTTGGATAAATTTATTAACCTCTCTCAACCTCAGTTTCTTCATCTGCAAAATGGGAACAATAATAGTTTCTCTCTCACTCTCTCTCTTATTGTGACAAGAAAATGAGATTCTGTATATATCTATATATACATATATCACTTTGCAAATCTTAAAGCACCATCTAAATGCTATTTTGTTATTCTTCTTCTTCCTACCATATACTGTGTGATCTCTTTGTGGCATAATGTTACAGTCCCTGAGGCTGACTATTCCTGAATAGTTTTCCTTGTGTATCTGTATTCCTTTGTACTATAGTACCCTGCAAAAGTCTGGGCCACTGGCCCAAATCACCAATTGCCAAGGGTATTGGGCATAAATAAAAATAAAGGGTTTGGAAGTAAATGAACATATTTCAGAGTGTCAGTGAAAGATATGTCTTTGGTAACACCTTTGGAGCTCTTTCCTATCCTCTAAGGCATAGGCCTGTCAGAGGTCAAGAACTCTGGCAGTCAGAGGGTGTGGGACCTCGACACTCTAGGTTTCAATTTTTTCATCTCTAATGTGAGAGGGTTAAGCTAGAATATCTCTAATGTCCCGTCCAGTTCTGACATTTTGTAATGCTCTGTTTTTCCTAAGCAACTGGTGCGAAGCCTTGTTTATTTTTAAAGGAAATTGGCACTTTGGTCATGATGGGCAGGGAAAGGGCATTCAGCATATTAATCCCAAAGTTCAAGTACTTCCATTGTATTGGGTCAGGCCTTTCCTTTTAAATATCTCTGGCAGGTTTTTAGCAAATAAGATTGTCATCTGTCAGAGCTTATGAGAACTGGCAGGCTATATGAAGAATCCTCAATGTTGCGGGCTTTGAAAGTCTTCCATGCACGACTTCCCTTAGGTTAGAGCCCTGTGCCAAGGCTGGCCAAACTCTAATATAGTAAATAAGTGAGCAAGAGTCATCAGCAGCTGCTGATTCCAGGGGGTGGCCAACCTCCAGGCCTTTGTGATTCAGCTTTTGGGCTGAGCTTCCTTCAGACCCATCAGAATGCCTTCTGGCTGGCCCCAGGGAAATTCCATTGGCAGTTCCATGTTGGCTCCCTGCTACCATGGAGGCATCTCAAAGGGCATGGCTGCCCTTGAGTGCAGCCCAGGCTCAGTATGCCAGAGATCGAGCCATTTCATTCAGAGGACAAAGGCCTCCTGGAGCCACTCTAGCCTTCCAAAGAGACAGGAAAATAAAAGTCTGAAGTCAATCAAAATCCCCAGGGAATAAACTGCCTCAAACCAGTCTTCCCAAAAGGCCATTCAGTTCTCATCTGGAGCAGATGGACCAGGAATGGGTTCCCAGGCCAAGAACTTACCCCTCCCCCCATATCCCACAATTCTCTGAGACTCTGGGCCTTTAAAAAAATACTGCCCAGTAAATGAAGCAACTTTGGACAAGGCACTTCATTCATTCATCCATTCATTCATTCATCCTGCTAATGAACAGTCTTTAAACTCTTATTATGTAGGAGGCATTGGGCTAAGCACTGGAGATACAGAGGAAAGCAAAAATACCTTCCCTTCTCTATAATGGAGAGACAGCATGCAAACAACTGCATACATCCAAGATATATTCAGTACAGACAGAAGGTCATTTCAGAGGGAAAATACTAGCCAGTGGCAGTGCTTGGGGTGAGGGAGGACCTGAGAGGACTACTGCAAGGGTGGGATTTAAGCTGAGTCGTGAAAGAAGCCAGGGAAGCTGGGAGTCAAGGAGAGAGAGGATCCTGGGTGTGGAGGACAGCCAGTGAAAAAGTACATCACTGGGAGAAACAGTAAGAAGCCCAGTGTAGCTGGCTAACAAAGAATGTGGAGGGGAGGAAAGCAGATGACTGGAGAGGCTGGAGCAGGCTTTAAAGGTCAAGCAGAGCATTTTTGAATTCTATTCTGAAGGTAACAGGGGACCGCTGGAATGTATTGGACAAACAGAAGGTAACATGGTCAGCCCTGATCTCTGATAGCTGAGCAGACAATGGATTGGAGTCGGGAGAGACTGGAGGCAGGGGACTGACCAGAAGTGTGTTATAGAAATCTGGGCCAAAATAGAGACAAAGTAAGTAATGGGGGAAGACCTAGATACTAGAGGCTAAGGATCTTGTCATTTTTACCGCCCAGGGTTGTTGTCAGGGTCAAAAGAGATAGAATGGAAAGTGTTAAGTCAGTCAACAAGCATTTATTGTCTGCTGCGTGGCAGGCAATGCTCGAGTTCTGAGGTTCTCAGAAAAATTAAACAGTTCTTAAGTAGCTTATATTCTATCAGGGAAAACCATTTGCATGTATATGATGATGATGATGATGTTGATGATGATGAAGATGATGGTGGTGATGATGAACATTTATATAGTGTTTTAAGATTTGCAAAGCACTTGACAAAGTGATCTCTTTTTATCCTCACAACACTCCTGGGGGAGTACATCCAAGGAAAATACAAAGTGATTTCAGAGGGATATTAGTCGGTGGGGCAATCAGGACAGCTCTGGTGTGAGGGAGGGTACCTGATCTGTGCGTCGAAGGCAGGGAGCAGCTCTAAGAGGCAGAGGCAAGGTGGGAGAGCTTTCCAGGTTTGGGGGAACAGCCTGTAAAAGGTGCATGGACGGGAGAAAGAATGTCATGAGCAAGGAATATGTATGCCATTGACCTAGACCATAGGGCAAGTGAAGTTGTGGTCTCCTTCCAAAAATATTCCCACAGTGTAATGGGGAAAAATACTTCTGTGGGAGCTGAAAGACCTGAAGTTCTATCCCCAGCTCAGCCACTGATTAATTGTATGACCTAGAGTCTTCCCACTTCCCTGGGCTTCAGTTTCCTCACCTATATACTAAAGGGACTCAATTCAATCCAACTCAGGAAATTTCTTAATAATAACTAAGGTTTACAGAATTTTTTAAGACAATTTCTTATTTGATTCTTACATTAGGAATGTTATCCCCATTTGACAAATGAGGAAATAGACAGAAGGTCAGAGGCCCCATGTGAGGTCCCATTCAAATAACAGAGGAAAACTTGAACCCAGGTCTTCCGACTCAACTTCTAGGATCTTTTTCCTACCCAGACTATCAGAGCTAAGAGGGATCTCAGTGGCTGCCTGGTCTACCCGGTACCCAAGAAGAATGTCCTCTCCAAGATGCTCAATGTGACCATCCAGTCTCGGCTGAAGATTTCAATGCTGCCCCCTAAAAGAAAAGTGCCTTCCTTGGTGGGGCTTGCATTTTGGGAAGAAATAGGACACGCTCACCTGTAACTTATAGCTTACAAGAGTCTTGGTTCATCTGGTTGCTTCAGTGGGGATCCTTGGAGCCCTACGGTTCACAGACGGCTGCTAGAAGCCTCAATTCCTCCCCACCTCCTCACTCCCCTCACCTATCCAACCTGCCGCCAAGTCTTGCTGTTTCTACTTGCACACCCTATCTCAATAGCCTTCTCTCCACTCTCATGGCCACCACCTAGGATCAGACCCTCATCACCTTTTGCCTGAACCTTTGCAATAGACTTCTAACTGATCTCCTCACCTCTCCCCAGTATCCCTCCACTCCCATTCATCCACCACTCAGCTGCCATTTCAGGGAGATTGTTCTGAAGTATGGGTCTGACCATGTCATTATCCTGCTCAATAAACTCCAGTGGCCGCGAGCCAAAAATATTCAGATTATTAAGTCCCAGACCTTTATATTTGATCAGCATTTCATTTCCTGGACTAGGGACTACAACAGTTTTCAAATCGCTTCAGAGTTGAGTATGGAGTTTCACCTAAGGAGGCAAAGTTCCATCTTTGTGGTCATTAGCACTCCCTAGTGGTCAAATGGGGAATTTCAGCCTATTAAAAGGGGGCTAGCCCTTTGCACAGGCATAGGATGTGACAAAAAACAAAAATTCAAGTAGACAACCATTTGGTGGTTAATTTTGGTATTTCACTCTAAGCTAATCTAAACCCCTTGGCTGGACTTTAGAATACAAACTTCTTGAGGTCAGGGACCATGTTTTCACCTCTCTTTGGGTTCCCAGTACTTAGCGCAGGGGCTGGCGTATTACAGTCCTTAACAAATGCTTGTTAGTTGATTTTTACCGATGGGACAGTACAAAGAAGCCAGTATTCCAAATGAATACCATATCACAGGTATTCAATAAATATGTCTACATCACCAAGGCATAACTTTGTATACATCACCTAGGCATAACTTTGCATTTATCACTGAGGCATAACTTTCCACACTAAAATACACAGAAAATGCTAAATGAGATCTCAGATCCCTCTCTTTTCTAAAATTCCATGTAGCCATAACTCCTGTTTCCCAGGAATACCAAGGGCTTTGAAGAAATTTTCACTCAAGAGCCTTCTGGGTAGAGAAGTCATCCTGAGCCAGGCTCAGTCCTGGCAAGAGGATGAGAATAGGACCCTAGGGCACTGGGGATCCAGAAATAGAAGACTGTCCTTCAAGGTAGAGGTGACATGACATTGACAGGGAGCCCCAACTGAATTAGGCAGTTCATGAAAAAGACATTCTCAAGGGACTGAGGCTACAGCGGCCATGGAATGTGCAACACGTTTTCTTGCTCTATCCAACAACGGAAACTTTTTTTTTACAAGCTCTCTGTAAACAACCCCCAGCTTTCCTCTAATCCCCTATCTGAAACATATTTCAAAGGGATGGTGGGAGGGCGCCATTTGAGAAGCCATTTGAATGTAATTATGTGATTTGGATTATTAGTGAAAGTTGAAAAGATGACTCTCTTTTTCTTCATTCTGTGTCAAAGGAAATGTTGGGAAATGAGTCCAAGCTGAATTGTTCCCTGGACTGCCCCTTGGGGTCGGGTGGTACCAGTGATTCCCACAGCTGAGTAGTACAAGGGTAACTCTCTGGGCTGAAAGTTGGCCCTCGGAGCATCTCAGAGTTAGACAAACATCAGGGACTATGTGGTCTGACCTGGACCTAAAAAAATAGGAATAATCATCATGTAATGCCTTCAGGTTTGCCAAGTACTTCATAAATATTTATTTCATTTTATCCTCAAAATAACACTGGGAGGTAAGTACTATTGTAAGTACTCTCCAGTCCTCATGGGTAGTTTTGAGGATGATGTGGGAACGTGGACATGCTTATTTACACCCTTTTCTTGCACTTAGGGCTCCGGGGTTCTGGGTTTGCTGTGAAGCAGTTTTCCCACCTCTCTTCAGAAATGACATTAATATAAAGAAAAGGAGTATCCCAAACTTAGCCTTTAAAAAATGACCAAGAAACTTTCCATGAAACTTGATACTTCCAACCTGCATGACCTTGAGCAGATCACCTCTCTGGCCCTCAGTTTCTCCATCTGTAAAATGAGGGAATTGAACAAGATGGCTTCTGTGGTCCTTTAAATCACATCCAGCAGAACTGTTTAGCTTTGTAGCTGCTTTTTGCATCCAGAATGGACCAAGTCATGAATGAAATCTTCCAAGCTCATTTTCTGGTTCTACACACACACACACACACACACACACACACACACACACACACACACCTCTCAAGTGGTTGAATCAGCCTTCCTGTACTATCAAACTGAACTTTGTTCCCCATTTTGGTTTCTTTCTACAGTTGGAGCATAATCATACCTTTCTCCTTTGTTCTATCATTCAGGTCTAGAGTTAGTGTGAAGCATTATTTGATGAACAACCACTTAACAGGATATTATGAAGTCTCCTCTGCCAGGAAAGGATTGAAATATAAAGCCCTTGAGGTCCCTTCCAGCTCCAAGATTTGACAATTGTATGATAACCATCATTTACATTCATTGATTTCCTGGCTGACTGATTATACCTTGGCTTGCTACAATTATGCTAAGGGTGGTCTTGGATGCATTGGGCGGTACTGGGAATGTTCTCCTTCACTGGTGGTTTCCAAGCTAAGGTTGGATAACCATATATTGATGATGTTTAGAGATGATGCTTTTTCATAGATTGGTTGGACTACATGACTGCTAAGGGTCCTTCTAACTAGGAGATTCTGGGGCTGAAACTTATTCTTAATAATAACGATAATGTTAATAATGATAAATGGCTCTGCCTACCATAAACCCATCGTCATCTTTCCTTAACAGACTTAAGTACATTTTTCAAATTAAGAAGAGTCAAATCAAAACATATCAGTCATTTTTGCACATGGCTGACATGAAAATATGTGACTCAACTGAAATATACGTGAAATAACTCCTTCATCTCTTGGAACCTTTCTTCAGTGATTGCAAAATTTCACTTGAACTCGATAAGGGTAAAATTATTTATGTGTGTCAAGAAAAAAGAGATACAAAGCTTGGAGTTCAAACTCAGCGGTCGCATCAGACCAATGGATGAAAGTGATATCTACAAATACCCAGGATATTATGAAGACTCCTCTGTCAGGCAGGGGTTGAAATATAAAGCCTCCAGGCAAGACGTGACAAGAATCAAAGAGAAGACTATTATTGAATATGTTCAAAGTCTTACTTATATAAGCTGATGCAAAGTGAAGTCAGCAGAAGTAGGAGAACATTGTGCAAAGTAACAGTAATATTGTAACGATAATCATTTGTGAAAGACTTAGCCGCGCTGATCAATACAGTGATCCATGATAATTCCAAAAGACTCATGATAAAAAATAGCTATCCACCTTCAGAGACAGAACTGATGGACTCTGAGTACAGACTGAAACATATTTTTTCCACTTTATTGTTCTTGTTTTTTTTTTCTCGACATGGCTGAGGTGGAAATGTTTTGCATGACTTCATATGTATAATGGGTTTTATATTTCCTGCCTTCTTAATGGGTAGGGGAGAGGCTGGAGGGAGGGAGAGAATTCATAACTGGATATAAAAAAATTTTAAATAAAATTATTTTGAGAAGTCTTATTGACATCCTATTATCAAAGCTAAATGGAAACAAACACATTTAGAGCAATTAATGTTTATGCAATTCCTATCAATAAATGCCTTCAGAGCTATAAATTATACTATGAGAAATTTGGAAAGCATCATGAAAAACCCAAAGATTATTAAAGAAACATGGGGCCCATCATATTAAGGAAACTAAAGAAAGGACAACCCTTCTTTACCAAAAAGAAGGAAAAGTATTAATGGACAGTCTTAGGGCACATGAGAAACCCATATCACACATCCCACAGAAATCCTTTTAGAAAAGCAGACATCATTTCACCAAGCAATAGTAAAGGTAAATAACAGGTACATACCATGTGACTCATCCAATAGAAAGGAAACAGATTTACCTCCAAATGGAGCCTGTGAAATGGCTGAGATCGAGGAACGGAAGCCAAAGGCCCGCCATGAGCGATATCAAGGAACTCAGCCAACAACATGTTGACAAAAGGCTGAGTCATGTGAATTAGTTTGTGGAAAAAGAAGGCTTATGATGGTGATTCAGAACCAGGTCATTGCCATGAGAAAACCGACAGGGATGCGACCTGGTGGCTGGGATTATATTCATCAGGAGTTCACTATCTTCCATGGACTGAAGAACAACAAATCCCCATGCTACAAGTCTGGACTTCAAAATGCGTCGGAAAACTTCACAAATAAACTGTACTAGAACAAAACCACGACCACAGACAAGACTTCTGGCCATAATCACCCAGACATAACATCGAGCTGTGAAAACTTCAGAATGCCATTTTTAAATAGATGTCACCACACTAGAGACTCATAAACTCCAAACTACATGGAGTAAAATTCTTTCAAAATATGGAGACCTAACAAGGAAGATCAAAATCATGTGGGATCAGGATGGTCATATCATGCCTATCATCCTCTCTATTACTCTGGTTGTCCTGAAGATGCTTTCAGGGAGCCCACAGAGGATGAATTTATATCCCAATGCTTACATTAAATTATAAAAAATAGTCATTTCCCCCTTTATAATAGTCTGCATAACATTAAGTATAAAAAGAATGATCAAAGGCTAGTGATTTGTTCTAGGACACTTTCTATCTGAACGTGAGTTCCAAAAAATGATAATAAGACTACTGTACTATAAGAAATGATGAGCTCAATGATTTTAGAAAAACATGGAAGGACTTGCATGAAATAACAAAGCGTGAAATGAGCAGAACCAAGAGAACACTGTATACAGTGACAGCAATACTGTTTTAGGAACAGCTTTGAGTAAATAAGTTATTTTGTCATTTATAAATACCCAAATTAACTGTAAAGGACATATAAAGAAAAATATTATCTGCATCCAGAGAAAGAACCAATAATAAAAGTATGTATAGAATCATGTTACATGTATATATATACATATATGTGTGTGCATAAGTATATATATATAATATATATATAATATATATATATACCTATTTATATATATACCTAATAATATATAATAATATATATATATACCTATTTGTGTCTAAAGGTAGCCATCTCTAGGGTGGAGGAGGGGAGGGAAGAAAAAAAGAAATTTACATAATAATTCTGTTGTATATTTGAAAGGAATAGCAAGTTGTGCACAGTAGATTTGTTGTTTCATGTGCAATCATCTTTTTTATTGTACTGTGATGGAAATGCTTGCTTTATTCTATATATTAAAAATGAAATTTAATAATGATTCAAAAAATGGTAATAAGATAAATGGAAGAATCAGGTCTTTGCCATCAGGAATTACAAATCTTTTCTAAAGGAGTTTGGATTTGGTGATCAATAGAGATTATTCAAGGAAATAGTGAAAAGTGTGCAATGCACTACTTCAGGCTATACAAATCTAGCACTTAGAGAATACCTAACAAGAAACAGTCTGGCATCATACATCAGAAGTCTGTTAACCTGCCATGGACTGACAGATATTTTGTCCCCATAATCCCCATAATAATAATATTCCCATAATATACATAAAATGTGCAAAGTTTCCAGAACTTAACCAACAAACTGTCCTGAAACTAAGTCATTATCACAGATAACCATTGGCCACAATCATCCAGACACATTGACCCACACAAACTGAGGAGTGTCTAAATACATGTCACCCTAGCAAATACTCATCATTTTCAAGAGATTTGAAAATGGAAGTCTCTCTATTAATGTAAGTCAACTCTTTCTCTGCAATTTATAGTCTGAGATTGATTCCTAGAGCACGGAGAAGTGATGTGACTTACCCAGGGTCACACAATCAGTAAGAGTCAGAGGCAGGCCTTTAAGCCTTTCACCATGTACTCTGCTTCTCATATTCAGGAGAGACATTCTAACACCATCCTCCTAAGCAAGCATGTTTCCATAAACAGGAAAGCTTATAAACAGGGAGCTGGTATTATATATTCATACGTCTAAACTTAAGCCCTGTAGACAAATGAGATCCAGTGCATGCAGGACCAATCTTCCAGGACCTTCAGTTCTCTACCCCTTCTACCTCTTACAACTAGCGCTTTACTTCTCATCTTTTAATAAATGTCAGCTCTCACTAGAGTCTTAATTCTCTTTAAGTCTATAAGCAGCCTGAGAGTTGCTTTTTGAAATGCTGGTGTGTATCATAGAGTTATAAAGAAGAGAGTTGTTAGGAAGTAGAATAATTTCAAAGCAAGATAAGCATTACTTGGTGAAAGGTGGGTAGGTTCCTAGATGGCAGATAGAAGGAAAAGAAGGAAAATAGATCAGAAATGGTGGGTCCGGAATTGCAGGGTAGAGGCTTTAACTTCCTAAAGTAACAAAAGATGGGGAAAGATGAGAGACAGACAAGGGCATGGACTAGTTTTCTTTCCTTTCACAGCTCTTTGCACTGTGCCTAGCACATAGTAGTGGCTTAATTGGTACTTACTGAATTCACCTGACACCCAGCAAAAAGTCTATACAACCAGTCAAAGTGAGGAGAGAACAGAAGGAAAGAAGCTCCCCAAACCAAAACCAGGTTGGTTGGAGGGGAGGGTATAAGGGGAATGTGTTCTCCTCCTATAAGCAAAGAGTTGAATTTGGAGCTCAAACAGGAAAGAATTTTGAGAATTGTAGAGAAACCTGAGCATTGGTTTGAAGGCGGATACCTTGGCTTTGAGTCTGAAGTTCACAACCAACTTTCAAGTCCCTTCCCCTGAGTCTGAATGTCCTCTTCTGTAAAATTGCAATGGTCAGTGGTTTCCAATGGTCTCCAAGTTCTCCTCCAGCCCTGACATGCCATGAAGCCAATGGAACCAGAGAGTGAGTAGGGGGAAGGGAAGAACTAAAGAAATGAATGACTTTTGGTGAGAGAATCAGTCACAGAATCTCACAGTTGGAAGAGGTTTCAGAGACCATGTTTGAGCTTTTATCAGTAGGTGCTTGTTGAAAAGAAGATACCCCAAAACCACCTAGCAGAAGGTAAGATGGTGAATATTGGGCTTCACATCCCGACTCCAACTTACTTTTCTAGTCTTACAATTTACTCCCTTTCATACATGCCTTAGTCTAGCAACCCTGGCCTTCTCTCATGTGGCATCCCGTCTTCCATATCTAGCCTTTGTGTGTGGCTGTGCCTTGGCCCCGACAGTGACCCCTTCCTCACCTCTGCCTCTTAGAATAGCCTTCAAAACTCTCACTATCTCATCCTGGAGGTCTTTCTGATCCTTCCGGCTGCTAGTATCTTATCTGAAAAATTAGCTTATATGTGTTTTGTATATTTTTGTGTATATTTATATCAATCAACAAGTATTTATCAAACACTTACTATGTGCTAGCCAATGAGCATAAAAACTGGAGATACAAAATATGGAACAATCCCTGCTTGTAAGCAGTTTTTGTGTGTCCATGCTGTCTCTCCAGATAGAATATAATCTCTTTGAGGGCAGGAACTGTTTTATTTTTGTGTTTGTATCTCCAGCACCAGCCCAGTATTGGGTCCACAGCGGGCAGTGAGTTAATCAATTAATTGATAGAAAATTAATTATTAAATTCTTGTTGATTGATGAGGTTGAGAATGCACGAGTTATATTTCATCATAGATTTCTTTGTGAGCTCTGGAATCATAACACCAAGTACGTGTGTGGTTGTGAACATGTGGAGGGCGCATCTGGATGGAGCACGTTTCATACATGACTGTCTGTCTCATGTCCCTGCCCCATTTGGTTTTCTCTGTAGCTGCAGAAAGTGGTTATTTTACAGGGGGTTAGTCATTTCATCTGGAACTGAGCAAAAGAGATCCTGTTGATGTGGTAGAAACTTTGATGGTTCTTCCACTATTTCCATCTGTCAAAAAAAATTTAATAAAGAAAAATAGAGACTAAACCATACACACATGCACTCACATACACACACATACACATGCATGCAAACATTAAGGATTCTTCTGTCCTTGGCTCTAGACTAAAGGATGGATTCTAAGCCTCAAATTAAACAAATACACTGTCAATGGGTTGTTTCCAGGCATCCTTCTGAGGTCTGCAAAACACCCGGACCATCGGGACCTGGATGGGAGCTCTGGTTCATCCTATAGGAAGAGCCAGGGTGACCTGATTTCTCAAATAAACTTAGTACCCAGTTAGCAATTTGGAAGGTCCCTGGCCAGTGGTGAGAACCAGGTTCCTCCACAGAGTTACAAATTGGAGTTAACGGGATTGTAGGATCCTATGTTTGGAAATCCAACCCTTTCATTTTACAAGTGAGGAAACTGAGTCCCAGGGATGTTAAACAACTTAACTAAAGTCACAAGATAATGATTGTCAGAAGTGAGGTTGAGCCTAGGTCCTCCGAGTCTACAGCTAGGGTTCTTCCATTATACAACATACCCAGTGTGTGTGGTGGGGG
>NW_020949602.1:11379682-11408467 GCF_900497805.2 Vombatus ursinus
AAAAAAAAAACTTGTGTTCCAAATTTTCTCCCTCTCTTCCCTCCTCTACCCCTTGAGAAGGCAAACAATATTATATCAATGGTACATGTGACATCAACCAAAATTTACTTCTATATTAGCCATGTTACAAAAGGAAACACACACACACACACACACACAAGAAATAAAGAAAGTTTTAAAAAGTATGCTTCCATCTGCCTCAGAGTTCATCAGTTCTCTCTCTGGAGATGGATGACATTTTCCACCACAACTCCTTCAGAATTATATAGCATAGTATAATAATAGTATACTTTATAATAGTATATTTTATGTTACATCTCTTATGCAGTTCTTGATTGGCAATATGGTACCTGTTCTATCGACTCAAAGACTATCCTTCTTTCCATGCTCATCATAAACCTTGACCAGTGACAGCCACTCAGATATCCAGGGAAAACTTTATCTTTCTTTTCTCACTCTTTATTCTTTCTTTCCATCTGGCTTATAGCATGTCCTCCTGCCAAGGTTTCCTGGACAAGTCTGGCACCAGAATTGACTTCTGAATATACAGTGAGCAGAAGCCAACATCCTCTCATTTTCAGAAGCCAAAGGTAATGAATGTGTCCGCCCTCCCAGTGCTTCCATGTTGATCCATCACACTCACAGGAGCAAAGAACTGCCCCTCCCCCAGCATGGCCAAGAGCCCCCAATTTAAAGAAAGAATAGACCCATATAAACCTAAATAGTCATAACAGTTCTTTTTGCGGTAGCAAAAAACTGAAAACAATGTGGGTGCCCATCAATGGTAGGGATAACTGAATAAGCTGTGGTGTATGTAAGTGTATGTATTGGAATATTATTATTCAGCACGAAATGAGGAACATGAGGAATTCAGAGAAACATGATGGATGACTGCAGCCAAGTGAAGGAAACAGAACTAGAACAATACAGAAGCTATAATCATGTAAATGAAAAGGATGCTTAAAGGAAGAAATGGTACTCTGAGTAACTAGGATAACCAATTTTGATCCCGGGGGCATATAAAAATCCCTAGGGGAGGGGAAGTATGGGGGCCAAATGCTGCATACTCTGTCAGACATGATCATTGTGTCTATTGTTTTTCCCTAACTGATTTTCTTTGTTTCAACGAAGGCTTTAACTCTAGAGGAAAAGGTGCAGTGGGGAGGGGTAAGTACAGAAATGACGACCAAATAAAAACAAAAGTGTGAATGAATCTTAATTTAAAATAATATTATTTCTTTATTGCAAAATGAAATGCAGTTGAATCACGGGCTTGGACTAGATGGTCTTTAGCATTCTCCCCTGGGGTGGCTAGGTGGTGCAGAGCATAGAGGACTGGATCTGAAATCAGGAAGACCTGAGTCCAAATCCAGCCTCAGATACTTATGAGCAGTGTGACCTTGGGCAAGTCATTTTACCTCTGTCTGCCTCAGTTTCCTCATCTGTAAAATGGGTATAATAATAGCTCCTACCTCCCTGAGTTGTTGTGAGGATTAAATGAGATTCTATTTGTCTTTAACACTATACATATATATATATATATGTAATTGCTCACTATTATTATTATTATTATTAATAAATCCCAGGGATGTTTTTGTTGACTACCAATTCCTCCATATTTTTCTGACTCATATTTAGAATTCAGAATTCAAAACTGAATCTTCATCTCTTCTAATTTCTCACAGAGGAAATTATCAGTAAGGAAAGCCAAGAATATATCAGCTGCTCTGAAGTCTCCCATCACTTCCATATTCTATTTCCATGTTATATGTGTGATCTGCTTATCACCCGTTCCTCCTCCTGGCTGAGAAGTCTGTGGTGGACTCCTACCACAATATCCTTACTGTTTCTCTCTCCTGTGATCTTTATACACTTCCCCACGCTTAGCCTAAGGTCTTGCATTTCCACAGAAGATTATATCTTTTTGATATATTGCATCAACCATTTTGTCTAACTGGTTCCTTTTGAATACACAGTGTCTTTCTATGTCCAAATTCCAGTCATGAGTCATCTCCTACCGAGTCTTGATGATATCTCTGAAGTCATGTTTATCTCCATGCTTTGATATTTCTAGTTTATTTGATTTACTACCCATACTGTTCTGGTCATTGAACCACACAATCTTGGCATTGGGAGAAGCTTCAGAGATGAACCTCAACAGAAATTCCCTCCACAGCAATCCCAACAAGTGATCATCCTGCCTCTGTTGGAAGGTCTGCAACGTAAAGGATCCTGCCAGTACAGCGGGTCTAATTGTTCTGCTCACTAGGACTAAGCAGAATGTCTCGTCCCCTTCAAATACTTGAAAATGACTCTCCCTCCAAACACACCCAACACCTTGCCCTCTCACCAAGACTCTTCTGCTTCAGCTTAAACATGTCCAATTCTCTCGTCCTACGGCATGGTCTCCATTCACCTCGCTACCGTGGCAACCTTCCTCTGGGCCTGCGCTACTTGGTCAACATCCTCCCCATAACAGAGGAATCTAGGTAGGAATCATGAAAAGTGGCCCTGCACATAAAGCTTTGAAACTGTAATGGCAAAGAAAAGAAGCAGGTGGCTGTGAGCTCTTCCACCCAGCCCGCGCTTGCCTCCCCCCTGCCTCCAGGCACGGCACCACCTCCTCTCTCTCTTTCTTAAGGGTTTAAACTTGCCACTTCAAAGATCGCCAAGGATGATGATATCATTTCTCTCCTTGTTGACAATGGCTCAGGAATGTGCAAAGCTGGCTTTGCAGGAGACAATGTCCCTCAGGCTATCTACCCTTCTGTTGTTGGACACCCCAGACATCAGGGTGTGGTGGTGGGTATGGGCCAGAAAGACAGCTACATGGGAGATGAGGCCCAGGGCAAGAGATGTATTCTGACCCTGAAGTACCCCCATTGAACATGGTATTGTCACCACCTGGGATGACATGGAGAAGATCTGGCATCATACTTTCTGCAATGAGCTCCGTGTGGCCCCTGAAGAGCACCTATGCTGCTCACAGAAGTCCCCCTGAAGCCCAAAGCCAACAGAGAAAAGATGACTCAGATTATGTTTGAAACCTTCAACGCTCCAGCCATGTACGTTACCATCCAGGCTGTGCTGTGCCTGTATGCCTCTGGTCGTACCACTGGTATTGTGATGGACTCTGGCAGTGGTGAGACCAACACTGTGCCCATCTATGAAGGTTATGCCCTTCCCCACGCCATCCTCCGTCTGGATCTGGCTGGCCCTGATCTGACGGACTACCTCATGAAGGTTCTGACGGAGAAAGGGTACAGTTTCACGACCACAGCTGAGAGAGAAATCATGCGTGACATCAAGGAGAAGCTGTGTTACGCTGCCCCAGACTTTGAGCAGGAGATGGCCACTGCTGCATCTAGCTCCTCTCTGGAAAGGAACTATGTGCTCCCTAATGGTCAGCTTATCACCATCAGCAATAAGAGGTCCCGATTCCCAGATGCTCTCTTCCAACTATCTTTCTTAGGTATGGAACCCAGTGGAATCCACAAAACTACCTTCAACTCAATCATGAAGTGTGATGTTGACATCCATAAGGATTTGTATGCCAATACCGCGTTGCCTAGTGGTACCACCACGGACCCTGGCATCGCTGACAGGATGCAGGAGATTCAGCACAATGAAAATCAAGATCATTGCCCCACCTGAGCGCATATACCCTGTCTGGATTGGAGGCTCCATCCTGGTGTCTCTTTCCACCTTCCAGCAGATGTAGATCAGCAAGTAGGGGTGTGATGAATCTGGGCCCTCTGCTGTTCACCGCAAATGCTTCTAAATCGACTGTTTGTGTTTGTTTTTTAATTTTGTTTTGTTTTTTTGTCAAAGGGTGTGACATGATAATTGCCTCCCTCAAAAAAGAGATGAGATTGACATGGCTTTATTTGTTTTTTTATTTTTTATTTTATTTTATTTTGTTTTTGTTATTATTATTATTTTTTGGCTCTTGACTCAGGATTTAAAAACTTGACCGGTGAAGGTTATGAGCAGTCTAAGTATGCTGGAGCCAAACATTCCCAAAATTCTACAGTGTGTCGTCAGAACTCTGATTGTACATTTTTTAAAATAATTATTCCAAATATTGTATAATGCATTGTTACAGATTTACAAGCCTCCCTGAAGGCTGTCCTCTGCTAGAGCAAAGGAGCTAGGTAACAAAAATCCAGATGGGGAGTGGAGAGGGGGGAAGGTACTAGTACTGCTTTACATGTAAATTATGCAGTCCTTTAAAAAAACTTTTGTACTTATTCCTTTTTTTAATTGTCAGCCATAAGGAATGGCCCCCAAAATTCCCTCCCTGCCCCCAACATAGATGTGAATGAAGCCTTTACAATCTCCCTGAGAGTTCTATGAGATTGGTGCCAGTACTTGGGGGAGGGGAGGAGCTTTCCCTGTACACTGACTTAAGACCAGTTCAAATAAAAGTGCACACGTTAAAGGAAAAAAGAAGAAGCAAAGACTCTTGGTAGCTGGGTGGGGTAGTGGGTGAGCAGAGGTAATAATATCGCAAAGAGTCAGACACAACTGAAATGTGACTGAACAACAACAATAACATTAGCTGTCCTGGTGATTAAATTCCTAAAATGATATTTCCAGACTTATCATAATGCTCTAGATGTGGTATGACCATGCTAGAGTCCAGTGGAACTACCGCCTCCCTCTGACAAAAGTTGTCTAGACCTCAAACGCCTGAAGGATTCAGCACCTTTCTTCCCGAGTGGCATCTACTGTAAATTTCTGACACCTACATTAGTGTCCTTTTATGCCATGTCTACTTCTCCGTCGCTTGCAATTCAGGATTTGTGTGCAAGCAGCATCCTCTCACTCCATTCAGCTTCAGTTTAAAGCCCTCTGCTCAGATCCACATTCTTAAGGCCTGGATCTTAGAAGCATGGGAACCCCATTTCTTTTTTAAAACTTCTTTTATTTCTAATTTATGGAATAAAATTTTTCTTCTTTCCCATTTCTATCATCCCTCCCATAGACTTCTTCCTCTCAGACTTTCCATTTTCTTGCTCCGCCAGCCCTCGCCAGAGGATGCTGTACCTTGGTCATCCTCTCTAGCTCTGTAGGAAACCTCTCCACTTTTAAATAGCTCTAGTAACCAGCACATATGTCCTTGTACACGATCTAGAGAGGCAGCTCTACCGTAACTTCTACATTTCTCCTAGTTTTGCCGGGTTGGCCTTTTTGTCCTATGATAGCCCCCAAGGCACAACTAGAATGGAAGTGGGCAGGGCCAATATATTTCCTTATCTGTCATCAAGAAGTGTACATCTTTGGAATTGTGAAATAGACGCAACTGATTTAGGACATATTCTAACTAAGATTCTATAAAATTAACAAGTCATAGGGCCCATCAACTTACTGCAATTCTGGAAAGAATAACACTTCTTTCCCCAAAAGGATGAAAAGGAAGGGAAGGGAGGAGAGGGGAGAGAATATGAATTTGTACAGCACCAGGCACTATGCTAAATGCTTTACAAATAGTGTCTCCTTTGATTCTCACAACATCTCTGATTAATAATACTCACAGACGATCGGATGAATAGCCAAAACACAAATACACAAACAGAAATAGTCACCTAGGTGGTGTGGTGGGTGGCATGTTGGGCCTGTAGTCAGAGAACACCTGACTTTGAATCCTGCCTCAGTCATCTACTAGCTGTGTGACCCTGGACAAATCACAACCTCACTCAACCTCAACTTTCCCATCTATGAAATGGGGAATAGTACCTATCTCACAGGATTGTTGCGAAAATCAAATAAAATACATATAGGGTGCTTAGCAAACATTGAAGCACTATATAAATCATCATCATCATCATCAAATATCTTCAGAATAAGCATACACCCTTTCACCAAGTAAGAGTAAATTTTGATAACAGATTCATGCCATTGGGTTTGTCGAATGTGGATGAAAGTGACTTACCTCCAGATGGAGGCTCAGAAATAAGTGAGTAAACTCTAAGAATGGAACTAGAGTCCTTCACGGGCAGCAACCTCATAAACTCAGCCAATAATAGGTTGACAAAAAAAGCGTCAAACAAATAGCTGTTATGGGGATCTGCTTTAGGACAGTAATTCAGGACCAGAAACTGCAGCAAAGTTATCATTAAGGAGGGAAGACTGGATGATCAGTGTATTAATATGTGAGGAAAGACAGGAGATTGAGCTATACATTACCGTTAGCTGTAAAAGTTTAGTACCTACGTGACCTGGTGGCTAGAATTACACCTCGGGAGCTTGCTGTCTTTTATAAACTGACAGATGATAAATTCCCATACTACAAATACAGACCTTAAAATACTCTGGAGAGCTCAATTAATAGACTATACTAGAACTGGACCAGCATAAAATGGACTTAACATTGATTAATAAAATTTTAAGAACAAGATTTTTTTAATAGATGATAAATACCTAAGTACCCGAACCATGCTCAATACTCACTCCAAGCTAAATGGAATGAAAAGCTGCTTTCCAACATAGAGATCTGAGGAGATCTTGTGGGACCAGAATGAGGTGTGTCCTATCGTTCTGTGTACCCCTGGGGTGCTACCAAGGATGCTTTCAGTGAACCTTCAGAGGAGGAATTTACATCCTAATACTTTTGTTCAACTATAGAAAGAAGGTTTTTTTTAAATCTACGCAATAGTCTATAAATATCAGGCAACAAAAACAGAATATCGACTTGTCCAAAGACCATTTATATTGAAACCCCATGGCAACAGAAAAGAATGAGATACTAACAACAATAATAGACATTTACGTAGTACTTTAAGCTTTACAAAGTGATTTACATACATGACTTGTCATTGGACCCTTAGAACAACCTTGTGACATAGATGCTATTATAGTTCCCATTACACTGATAACTGAGGCATAGAGAAGTTCTGAATATGCCCAGGGTCATACAGCTATTATTTGTCTGGAGCAAGATTTAAACTCATGGAGTTATGGAGACAAATATCTCATTTGGATGGATAATCCAAGTACATCCTTAGTGCTTTAAGTTTATCTCTGGCATTGAAAGAAATATAAACTGTGACTAAATTAAATGGCCTTTGATTCATGTTTTGAAGACCTGAAACCCTTACGTTATGAAATTTCTAAGATGCCTGACCCCTTATCTAAGTGTATGAACATTTAAGTGAATGAACTTCATGGTGCTTGACTTGTCACGTGATCAGTTTCAAAATCCCACATTGGCTTTGGCCAACTGTCTCCAAGAGTATTCATTCAGATCAACTAAGTTGTGGCAAAACTTCAGCATATCTCCTGATGCCAAAGACATTGACTTCTACAGACTTCTTAAGAAGCTGGTGAATTAAACCGTAGGTATAGAGATAGGGAATGGACTTGTGATTTCATTGGTATAGCAAACTCCTGAGTGAAGAAACTCTGCCAATGCTGATCAGCAACTTGTCTGCAACTTCTGAAAGAGTTGCCTAGAGCACTCCATTGAGCCTTTCTCCCTGTTAACGAATGAACTGGCTTGCTCATCAAGTTCAATAAACACCTTTCTGCTAATAGAGACTGCGTCATCTCTTGGAACCAATTCTGAACAGGGAGGTGCTTTCTTCCCAGAATCCCCCCAAAGTTTTTCTGTCTTTATGTCCATCTTCTCCTGACAGTCCTCTAGGCTTTTTTAAAAGTTTTGGAAGCTAATATTTGTATCATTGTTCCAGGCATTTTGCCTAATATGGATCTGCTCCACCCATTGGAGTGGCTGGAAAATTAGTAGATCATTATCATTGTACATGATGAAGCTAAATATTAATGGAATTTTCAGTAATTACCCACATAAGAATTCAAAATTATAATTTAAAAGAACTTTAGTTACTAATTACTCTCATTACTCTTTGGAAGGTGATGATTCCTGCCTGCAGAGGTGATTACATGCTGTTTTTTTCTGAATCTTACTCTACCCTTGAACTTGGATTTAATGAATCCACAAAAATAGAATAGAAGGCAACTCGGTACTTAAAAGAGGGGGCACACTTACTGTAGAATATTAACTCGGTTGGTTAGATTATATTGCTGATGAAACTAAGGTCTCGAGTTCAATTCCCATTAAAGTCATTCATTCACCAAACATTACTGGAGTCCCTTTATGGAGCATGTTTATAGCTGCAGTACTCAGCCAGCCTAATGCCTGGAACATAACAAGTACATAATAAATACTTGTTGAATCTCATGACACAAGCTGCTTCCTGTCTGTCCTTCAGGGTGCCTCGCTGTTCCAGCTAAACTGGTTTGCCTACTCTATCGATGGCAGTTGGTAGGGATGCCTGACCCCTTCTCCTCAAGAGTTGCTTCTGAGGATGATGGCTATGAGAGCTGTGTGACAAGAAGAACAGTGATCTGGGGGTGCTACCACTTTGGGGACTCTTAGCCTTACCTTCCCATCCTTGACACATCATGCTTTTGACTCATGTTGAGTTTGGATTTCACTAAAACTCTCAGATCATTTTCAGAACAAGTACTGTCTTTCTGAGCCTCCTCCCATCTTATACTTATGAACTTGATTTAAAATATAAGACTTAACTTACCCCTTCTGAATTTCATCTTATTAGATTCAGGCTCTTGCCTCTCAAGATTCATTTGGATCTTGACACACATTCAGTAGGTTATCTATCCTTCCCAACTTCGTGTAATCTGGAATTTTGAAGAGTATGGCATCTATGCCTTTATCCAAATCACTGATAAAAATGTTAAAGAGGATAGGAGCAAGCACCAATCTCTGGGGTACTCTTCATGGAGAGCCCCTGAACCATTAGCACTGTTCTCTGAGTTCAGCCACTCAAATAGTTATGAATCCATTTGATAGCATTATCATTTAATCTATATCTCTCCATCTCCACAAGAATAGCATAAGATACATTATCAAAAACTTTGCTAAAATAGAGATAAACTTCATATACTGCACCCTCTCCTTTGTCTAGTATTTTAGTAATCCTGTGCAAAAAGAAAATGAGGTTAGTCTGGCATGAACTGTTCTCAATTAAGTCATGCTGGTTGTCTGTAATCACTGCTTCCCTTTCTAGATGTTAATCATCCATTCCAAAAATTTTGCAGAAATCAGTCAAGTTCCCTGGGCTATAGTTCACAAACACTATCCTCCTGTTTTTCAAAAATTGGGACACCTTTTGCCCCCCTCAGTCTTGTGGCACCTCTTGAGCTCTCCATGATCCTTTATTTATCACCAGTAGCATCTCAGCAATCATACCTGGCAGCTCTTTCAGCTCCTAAGAATGTAGTTCATTTGGGCCAGATGATTTAAGTTCATCAAAGGTAGCTAGGTTGCTGTTTTACTATCTCCATATTTATCTAGAGTATCATGATATTCCCTGTCATTTTTTTTGCCATCTTCAGTGCCAAGGTCATTCTCCATTGCAGAGTGAATAAGGGCAATGAGAACTGAGCGACTGAGCTCAATGATAACTGTTGTCGGTTATCATTATCCCTCCTACCTCAAAACGTAGGTCTTATTCCTTCTTTGACCCTCCTTTTACAAAATGGATCAATGATTTCAAGGGCATGGGGAACTCTTAATGAGGAAATACCCACTACTAATGAATGCAGTTTGGTTAACCATTTCTGCAACTTAAAGTCCTAGAGAGGTGCCCAGGGCATTGAGAGGTTAAGTGACTTTCCCAGGGTCACATAACAAGAAAGTATTTTCAATCTTTCCTGTGTAGTGACTGCTTTCAACCTGCCTACAAACATATTTCCCTAATCCCTAATTTAAAAAAAAAACCTCACACTTTACTTGATCTGTCCATCTCTGCTAGCTACTATCCCATATCTGTACTTCCTTTTGAGAAAGATATCTAGAGTCAATGTGTCCGTTTCCTTTCCTCTTCCACTCTTCTAACCCTCATAGTCTGGCTCCTGACCTCCTCAGTGCACTACAGTGATCTTTCCAAAGTTGTTGATGATATCTTGCTTACCAAATCTAATGATCTTTTCCCCACTTTCATCCTTCTTGACTTTTCTGCAGCCTTTGACACTGTCAGCCACCCCCTTCTTGTTCATCTCTTTTCTCTAGGTTATCATGACACAACTTTATCCTGATTCTCCTGCTACCTGACTCCTTCTCAATCTCCTTTGTGGGAACTTCATCTAGGCTGTCTCTGATAATCATGTGTGTCTCCCAAGGTTCTGCCCTTTTTTCTTCTCCCTTTAAACTATTTTGGTTGGTGCTCTTCAGCTCCCATGGATCCAATTATCATCTCTATACTGGTGATTTTCAGATGTACTTATCCAACCTTAACCTCTCTCTTGACCTCTAGATTTACAACCTTAACTGCTTCTTGGGCATCTTCAAATGGATGTCCCATAGACATCTTAAATTCAACATGTACCAAACCAAGCTCATTATTTCCCCTACTGTCCAAACCTTCTCTTCCTAACTTTCTTATTGCTATCGAGGATACCACTATGCTCCCAGTGACCCAAGCTCACATCCTGGATGTCGTTCTTTTTTATGTATATATTTATGCATTTATTTTTAAAAAGGATTTGAAGCTTCTTAAAACATTAAATTAAAATAAGAGGGTAAAAAAATTGAACATAAACCATTTTACCAAACTCTAAGTGAACTATTCTTATGAAGCAGTGAATCTTGTTCTAAGTTTCCTAAGCACCTAGGTAAGTCAGAAGATGCCAAACATTCTACTTTAAGCTGTATCCCTAACTGAATGTCATTCTTGACTCCTCATTCTCACCCCTCCTATAGGCAACCTGTTGCCACGTCCTTCAATACCTTGAAACATCTCTCTTCTATGCCCTTTCTCTCCTCTGACAGAGCTGCTTTCCTGGAGCAGGCTCTCATCATGTCATGCTTGTGCTATTGCAACAACTTACTGGTTAGTCTACCTTCCACAAATGTCTTCCCCACTTCAGTCCATCCTCCACTAAGATATCAAAGTGATCTTTCTAAACCATGGAGCTAACAATGTTACTCTTCTATTAAAAAAAAAAAAAACCTCCAGTGGATGCCTTATCACCTCAAAGATCAAATATAAAATCCTGTTTGGCTTTCAAAACCCTTCACAGTCTAGCTCTTCCCTACCTTTCTAGCCATCTCACACCCTTCTCTATATACTCTGTGACCCCCCTGACACTGACTTCTTTGCTATTCCTTACAAAAGATACTTCATCTCCCATCTCTAAGAATTTCCAATGGCCATACCCCATACCCAGAATTTTCTCCCCCTCCATCTCTGTCTCCTAGTTTCTCTGGCCTCCTAAAAGTCTCAGTTAAACTCCTACCTTCTGCAAGAATCCTGTCCTTGTGCCCCTTAATGCTAGTGCATTCCCTCTGAGATTACCTCCAATCTGTCATGTATATATCATGTACATAGATATTTGCACATTGTCTAAGAAGAATTTCAAATTATTAATTATAGCAGGAAAGAATGTTTCAGACCATGAATACTAAGAGAATGCAAATCCAAATATCCCTGAGGTTTTACCTCATATCCTACAAACTGGCAAACTGACCAAAGGTGGGGTTGGTTTGTGCGAAGATAGACCCACTGCCGCATTGTTTGTGGAGTTGTGAATCACCATGACCATTTTGGAAAGCAATTTGGAATTATACAAAGTGACTGAAAAGTCTGTATCCTTTGACTTAGAGATTACATTATTGGGTTTCTATCCCAAGGAAGCCACTGATTAGAAGTCGTCATTGACACCAAAGTATTTCTAGCATCACTTTTTGTGATAGCAAAGAATTGGAAACAAAGTAGATAGCCATCAATTGGGAGATAATTGAAAAAAGCTGTAATACAAAAATGCAATGGAATGTGGCTGTACTGTAAGAAATGATGAAGGCGATGAATACAGACAGGTATAGAGAGAGCCACAAGAGCTGAGGCAGAGTGAAGCCAGTACAAGAGGACACAATGGTTACAACAAGGTAAATGGAAAGAACCACATCCAGCCAAAAGCAAAAGTGAATGTTGTAAGATTACAATGAACAAGCCAGACTTGAAAGGAGAAATATGAGAGGACGCCCCTGCCCACTCCTTTGCAGAACTAGGAGATCCCCAAGTGGCATACGTTGCATATATATTCTTAATGTCTTGGTTTTTCCCCTCTCTTTAAAAAAGAGTCTTTAGAATTTCAACCTTGAGCATCTCCCATCGCTCCTGGGCTGAAATCTTGTGTAAGATTTTACTTCATGGGATCTTACCTACTTTTCCTCTGAGACCTTCAAAACCTGTTTTCTCCAAACCTAGGGCGCCTATCAGACTATGCCTGGATTTCTTCATTTATTTTATCACAAACTTTAGAAGGGAGTGGTCACTTTCTCCCAAGTGTCCCATCCTATCTGCTCCAACAGTTTCTAGTGAGAATCAAAGCCAGAATAGAACGTCCCTCTGTTGGTTCCTCAACCCTTTGAAGGAGGAAATTATCATGAAGGCCAATCAAGAAGTGATCCACTGCTCTGTGGATCAGTGAAAGTTGCAGTAGATGTTCCAAGGTCACACAGTTATTCGTTAAAATTGGTGGCTGATGGGGCAGCTAGGTGGCGCAGTGGATAGAGCACCGACCCTGAAATCAGGAGGACCTGAGTTCAAATCCGGCCTCAGACCAAACACTTGACACTCATTAGCTGTGTGACCCTGGGCAAGTCATTTAACCCCAATTGCCTTAAAAAAAAAAAAGAAAGAAAGAAAAATTGGTGACTGAGCTCACCAAATGGTTGGAGATCCCTGACTACTCTAAAGAGAATTGTCAATCTGTCCTGGACCCTTCTGGCACTTCTTGGAGCTCTTTTCCCAGGGTACTTATTCTCTGGGCCAGCCCTAATCTCTAAAGCACATGGTCCACTATCTCCCTGCAGTGATGTAATAATTAGAATTACTGACATTTCTACATAGTGCCTTAAGGCTTACACCTGATATGCATAACAACTCTGTGGGGAAAGTGCTGCAGGTGTTCATTACTTCTCCTACATATGAGAAAAACTGAGCCCCAGAGAGGTGAAGTCACTTGCCCAAGGTCACAAAACAATTAAGTGTCAGAAGCAGGATTTAAACCAGTCTTTCTGCCTCCAAGTCCAACACCCTACCCACCATACCACACTGCCTCTTTTCTAACCACATCCTATGTTGCTCTAACCAAAGCATTTACTTTCCTCCCAGTGAGCATGAAATAATCCAAAGGCAACCATAGATTAAACTACCGTGTCCTTGGTTTCCTTTATCTGCATAAACACTCTCAGCTGCCTCTTTATCTGACCCAGATGGTTGGTAGCCCTTCCTGTGCTCTTTTTATCTCTTTTCCATCTGAGCATGCTTTGTCCGGTTGCCAGCTTATCTATTATGTGACATTCCTTCTCTCTTCAGACACAATATCCGCCTTGACCCATCTTGGCTAACTTCCTCCCATCCTGTTGTGTCTATCGCTTGTATAAACTTTCTGCCTCTCAATGGTTCCATGTCTGTTTCCAGTTTTGGCCTGTCCTCAGTCAGCCCAGTTACATAATGTGCCTATTATCTCTCTTGCCATTCGCTTGCTCTGGGTTCTCTGTCCTATACATATGAAAGTCATTTGGAAGGGGGACAGTTTGGGATTTGCATGTAGGTTTTTTTTCTTTTCTTTCCTTCTGTGCTCTGTCTCTATCTTATTGATTCTCTCTCTCTCTCTCTCTCTCCCTCTCTCCCTCCCTCCCCCCACCTCCCTCTCCCTGCCCTGTGCTAGTGCCTTCCTTCAATGTAGATTTAGGTATTTTACCATTAATGTTTTGCATAAAGGCATGCGGTTTTTCAAGAAAGAGTTAGCCATTTTTCATACAAATTTCAAGTCTCTGTTAATTCATTTAAAGGAAACTCTTTTCTCTGTCAGCTTTAACTCAACTATAAAAATCACCATGTGTTGAAAGACTACAGGAAATCAGGCCTACTTTAAAACAATGTGACCAATTCTATCTTTTCTCCATTTTAAATTTTCAGAAGCCTTCACAGGTTTACACTGAGTCAAAGCAACTGATTGAAAAAATGATGAATCCTGGCTCATTAGTCCTGCCAACTGGACCAAACCAGCCTCTAAGCTGTGGATGGCCAGAGCCACACAAAGCAGGCTAGAGATAGGAGAGTCAGGAATCAAACAGAAGTTTAATTTCAAAGGGAGGAAAATGGCTTGCAAGCAAGGAGGCAGATTAGACACATCCTGGGGGCCTGCCCTAGTTGGGGGGACCCACTTTTGTGTGGCTAAACCTTTCTTTATATATTTGTGGCTAGACAAACAGTCAAACAGTGTCATGTAGCAATAGTGACGCAAGGTTGTTTAGTGACAAAAAGTCCATTCATAGCAGGGCTTCGTGTCTGGACGTGCTGGTACTTGCCCAAGCTCAGGGACCATGATTTGGTCGCAACAGTGTTCATCCAGAGGATGAGCGCAAAGGATTGTTGCTATGCTAAGCTCAGAGCACAGCCTGCTCGCTGGGCGTTAGCTCTGGAAAACAGTGTCTCTCCTAATCGTATCTAGACAGTCTGCACAGCATCAAATCACAGGAGCGATTGCTTTCTTTCACCCAATAGACTTAACAGTTCCTCTGTTATCATGGAGACAGAAACATTTTCAATAAGTGGAGAAAACAGGTCTTGTTTGGGTAAGCCCAGACCACATGGAGATTGGATTGGTAGGAGAAGCATTCCGCTGCCCGGGAAAATGCCCAAGCTTTGAAGTCAGAAAACTGGGATTGAGCTGTCCAGAGGTAGCTCGGTGGTCAAGAAAAACTGAGTTCAAATTCTGCCTCAGATACTTAGTAGCTGTGTGACGCTGGTTAAGTCACTTAACCTCTTGACTCAGCCTCAGTTTTTTCATCTGTAAAATGGGGGTAACAATAGTACCTCCTTTCCAGAGTTGCTGTGAGTATCAAAAAAGATCAAGTATATAATGCATTTTGAGACCATAAAACATTTTGTTGTCAAAAGTAAACGCATTAGCATCCCCACCAATTGTATGTTAGCATAAGAATGACTGAAGCATGCTACACCAGGCCCAAGCCTCAACAGATGGTACTTGAACCTCGGGAAAATAATTCCAGGTGCCATACATAAAGCAGTCCTGAGAATCCACCAGCACTGATGGTTGTGAAACTGAGGCAGAAAGTCAGAGGGCAACATTTTGGTGTTGTTTAGGAACTGTGACTTGGGACTTAATTTCATGGCCCCAGTTTGGGCTCCTCCCCCCCCATTAGTCCTTGAGATGAATAGGAGGCAGAGGGCAAATTGAATTGCTTTCAAGAGACATAGAGCTCTTTTCCTGACCTTTACCTCCCTTCCCATGGAAGCAAAAACCCATTCTTTCAATACATAGTTTGCCAATTTTATTATATGATGGCATGACATGGAACACCACTGCCTCAGAGAGACTCAAGATGGGGACCACATGGGCAACGGAGGGTCTCATGGTAGGTGTGAACAGGATGCAGCAGAAATTCCAAAGGAGAATGTTCGTAAAAGTTGTCATTGAGCTGCTGCTGGGCAGGAAGAGAAGATGGCCTGATCGTTCGGCAAGAACAAATGAAGACAGGTAGATAGCCAGAGTGCTCCCCTGGTACCCTGGCAATGTGGAGAGAAAACAATGAGGGTTTCACATGTCCCATGATGAACTTCTGGGAGCACGTGGGCAAGAGTTCCACAGGATAGGCAGGCAGCAGGAATGGGTGGGGCACAATCTATATCACGGAGGGAATTCTTTAATCCCTGAGATCAAATCCACTGGACTTTTTGGCAGGAAATCCTTTCATGCTCAGCCTGTAGAATTGGGACCATAGGGGTTTCCCTTTGTTTATTCTAGGTAGGGTATGGGAGGGTCTCATCTAAAGATTCCCCATCAGTCTTGTCTTTCTATGAGTTGTGGAAGTAGATTAGATAAGAGATCTTAGTGGCTTATAATCATTCAGGAAAACACCTGTAATTATAAATGGATGCTGAGAGAGTTCAGATTGCCCATGCCTGACTAGTATAAGGGAAAGGGTCCTGCCCTGATACTCACTACCTGTGTGACTTCAACAAGCCAGGTCACCCCCTTGGGTCTCTATATCCTACTCTGGCTGGACATAGGTCACCTCTGATGTGTCATCTAGCTCTAAATCTAAGATCCTCATCTCTCCTAAGGCATTTTCCTCCCTGGTAGTTAAAGGGTAATAGTGGTGATCAAGTATATTTGGCATACATAAATCCCTTCCAGTCCTAAATCTGATGATCCCATGAACCTTCTCAATCCATCCTCCAAAAGGCAGAAACTTTTCTTTCCTGAGCTATTTGGTTTTCCTGTATTTGATATTTGTTTATGTTGCCCCAGCCCAAGATTCCAAAGCACTTAATGAATTTGGAACTTTTCCCTTTCGCCACAAGCTCACAGATGTGTTAAGTCTCTCTGGGCAGTTGTCCCAGATGCTAATGAATGCTTGGGAGGTGGGTAAAGAAGGGAAAAATGCCCATGTTTCCATTCTGACTCCATATACTTCTGGGAAGGTTCCATGCGATCCTAAAGGTTGTAACTTCAAGATTTTGCTCCCCTCTTCCTCACAACTCTTTCTCCATAGTCAATATTCATTCTTATTCTTTGGGATCAAAAAAGTTCTCCATAAGCTCATTGCTGAGGGGCTGATCCAAACCCCAACATATCCCAGCCTTCATTTCAACCATTCCCATTCCTGACAGCTTAGCTCTAGACAAATGCCTCTATGCTTGCTCCAAAGTCCAAGTTCCACTTGACTCTAGAGGACAAAACTAAGATCAATGAATGACCCTTCCAGAGGCAGAGTTTTGCTCACAACAAATCAAACAGCTTACTGAGACTGAGAGCTTTTCAAAGGTTGAGTGAATTGGCTAATAAGATAATCAAGTTCCCCATCACTGGAAGTCACTAAGCAGAAGATGGCAGCCTCTTATTCCGGATGGCGTAAATGAGATTATTGTTGCAGTCCATTACAATTCCGAGATTCTATAATTCTGCAAAGTTGTTTATTGTTGGTGTTGGGAGAACACTGAAAGGAATTGTTTAATTCAATTCAATAAACATTTACTAAGCACCTACCATGTGCCAGGCACTGTGTGAAGTACTGGGGACACAAAGATAAATAAATGAATGAATGAATGAATGAAATGAGTGAAAAGATGTACAAGTTCTCACTATGTGCTAAGTATTGGGATAAATGTGGTGATACAAAGAGGAAAGTGAGTTCATGCTGTCAAGGAACATGGGGATAGAATATGTGTGTGTGTGTGTGTGTGTGTGTGTGTGTGTGTGTGTGTGTGATGTTTCATCTACAGAACAAATGGAAAGGCCCAGAGGTCTTTAGGATGTCTTAGAAAGTCAAATGTTGATGCCCAGGGGTCTATAATGCTTTCCAAACTGTTTTGTTTCTTTCTTGTTCATTAATCAGCCTGTGATTTTTACGAGGGTTTTTTTGGAGTAGGTTTGTGGGAGCTAAGCTGCCTCCCTGCATTCAGCCAGCCATCTTCTCTGCAAATCTACCTGAGCTGAATCTTGAAGGAAGACAGGGTTTCTTTAAGGCACAAATGAAGAGATGCTGTTTCCACCCATGAGAAGTGACTTGTAGGGCCTCCCAGATGTGGGCAGTGGAATGTTGACTTTTGAGAACAGCTAACAGCATAGTTTATACATTGGTAGTATGGTACCCAGGATAAAATGCTGGATTTGGAGTCAGAGGTTGAGGGCTTTATTACCAGCTCTGCTGCTTAATGTAATGCATGTGTGACCACAGAATCTCTCCATGCCTCAGTTTTCCTCATCCATCAAATGAGAAGATTAGACTAGATTATCTCTTCTGTTCCCTTCAGCTATAAATCTATAGTGTTGTGATGAGTGTAGAGTGCCTAAAGTAATGTGAATTAGACTAGGAAGGCATATTGGAAACAGATTGTGGGAAGTCTTAAAAGACAAGTCAAGGAATTTATACTTAATTCCAAAGATCACAGTGAGTCGCTCAAAGTTTTTGAGAAAAAGAGTGATTTGGTCAGAGCTCTGCCTTCAGAAAAGGATTTGAGAAGTTTGATGGAGAGTGTGTTAGAGATATCATGTTGAGTTAGGGTTGTTAACGGGCCATCAACATAAAACTGTCTGATGGAGATGTGGGTCTGGAGTTCAGGAAGGAGTCTAGGGCTAGATTTGGAATTCATCACCATTGAGATGACAATCAAATCCATGAGAACTGACAGGTTGCCATGACTTCCTTAGGCTGTGGCTTCTCAAATCCAAGTTAAACTAGAACTTCCTCTCCACAGGACTTTGTACATACTTCATGGATAGTGTGTTGCAGAATTGGGAATACCGACTCTTCTTACATGTCAGTAAATGCTCCTTTCTAAAAAGCGATTAACTGTGTCTTGCTAATTATGATCAGTGGAAGGAAGAGAATACTGATGGGGCACATGAGCAGAAATGTTAGAAACTCCTCCCTATCCCTCAGGGCTACTCCTAGAGTTCTGAAGGGAGAAGTAATTTGCCACCTTCTAGGACCCCAACCTGCTAGTTCACTGGGGCTTGGGAAAGCTGAACTAGTGGGGATGTTATACATGCATATACCACAATTTCTTTAACCATTGTGCGAATGATGGGTACTTACTTTGCTTCTGATTCTTTTATAACCACAAAGAATGCTGCTATTAATATTTTTCATAGGATTTTTCTGTCTTCAACTTCCTTGGGGTATACATCATTGGTGAATGGCTCTCCGTCTTTTATGTGTGTGTTAATTCCCTTTAAGTCTTGGATATGGGACTGTTTTCACAGCTCATTCATCTGGACCAGATGACTTGAATTCATCAAAGTCAGGCAGGTGCTCACTTACTATAACTCTACTTGTAGTGAGTATCACCTCCTTGTTCATAATTTTCCTCTAAAATTTCCAATGTAAAAACCAATGTGAGCAGATCCCTATTCAATTCTAGCTCTAAATCTATGATCTTCTTTTAGTTGAATGATTATGATATTATTATTTCATCTCATTAGTCAAACATCGTTCATGTTTAAATTGATCCTGAGGAATAAGTTGGAAAGAACATTACTTTCTTTAGACAGTCATTTTGGTGCTGGTGTAAGCCATCCATCTTTGCAGACAACCTGCCATATTTATTGAGGAGAGAGCATTCTTCCACCCACACCCGCTGCACAGAGCAGAAGGAAAGGAATTCAGCCTGCAGGTACAGAGAAGATTACTGAGACCAAAGCCTGCCATTCTGGGTCTTGGACAGAAGCCAAGTTCCACTTTGTGCCACCACTTCTCCTCCCACAGAATACCTCAGGCTTTTCCTCATTGATGAGCTAAAGTATGGCAAGCCATTTGCTGTGGCAGGGAAGAGCCAGAGTGCCCAGGTGTGGCCTCCACCTTGGGGTGCATGCTCTGTTGAAGACAGTTTATCAGCCCAACCCATTGTGGCCCTGGGAACATCTGTATGACAGGGACCTAATATGCCTCTGAATCACAGCTAGAGAATGTCGAAGATGACCAGCACTGCAGAGATCTGGTCTAATCTTGAGGATGAAAACAAAAGCCAAGAGAAATTAAATGGCTTACTGAACATCACACAACTGGATAAAGGCAGAACAGACATTAGAACTCATGAACTAACTCTTAGTTCAAGGGCTCCACAATACAAAGGGTATTGAAATTTTGGTTTCTTCTTGTGGGTCTAGAAACTGAACTTGACAGTGACTACAGAAAACAAACCAAGAGGTGCTTGTGTAGCAGAGTTCCTCTCAGCTGAGTGCTGGAGACAAAACAAACACGGGAGAGTTAGTAGGAATACAGAGAATGATCTCTGGCTCAAAACTCAGAGGACCTAGGAGCAAATCCCACTTCTGACACTTAACACCTGCATGACCTTGGGCAAGTTATTTTCTGGGCTTCCATATCTCATCTCAAAAACAAAGAGATTGGAATAAAAGTAGGAGTTACTTTTATGGGGGGAAAACAATAAAATAGATAAACAATTGGTTAATTTGATTTTTTTTTTAAAAAGAAAGAAGAAAACTAAATTACCAGTATCAAAAATTAAAATGGTGATGGTACCACCAATGAAGATGAAATTAAAGAATATATTAGGAGTTATTTTACCCAATTAAGTGAAATGGATGAATATTTACAAAAATATAAATTGTCCATATTAACAGAAGGGGAAATAGAATACTTAAATAACCCTGTCTTAGAAAAAGAAATTGAACAAGTCATCAATGAATTCCCTAATAAAAAATCCCCAAGAACAGGTGGATTTATAAGTGAATTCTACCAACACTTAAAGAACAATCAACCTCTATGCAGCACCAAATTTCAAACTATTTTACAAAGTAGTAATCATTAAAATCATGAAAAGCCTGGTACTGGCTAAGAAATGGAATGGTGGATCAGTGGAATAAATTAGGTACACAATACACAATAGTAAATGACCATAATAATCTAGTGTTTGATAAACCTCAATATCCAAGCTTTGGGAATGAGAACTCATCATTTGAGTAGAATTGCTGGCAGAAACTAGGCATAGACTAGCATCTCATATTGTATACCAAAATAAGATCAAGATTGGCAAATATTTTAGGCATAAAGGGCTATGTCATAAGTAAATTAGGAGAACATGGGAAAAGGTACCTGTCACATCTATGGATAAGGGAAAAGTTTATGAACAAATAAAAGATAGAGAGAATCATGGGAAATAAAAAAGGACAATTTAATTGTATGAAATTAAAAGGATTTTTCACAAACAAAAGCATTGCAGGCAAAATTAGAAGGAAAGCAGAAAAGAGGAAAAATTATTTACAGCAAGTTTCTCTGATAAATGCCTCAGTTCTTAAATATGCAGGGAACTGAGTAAAATTTATAAAAAATAAGAGCCATTCTCCAATTGATAAATGGCCAAAGGATTTGAATAGGTAGTTTTCAGAAGAAGAAATTAAGGCTATCAATAGTCACATGGAAAAATGCTCTTAATCACTATTGATTAGAGAAATGCAAGTTAAAATGACTCTGAGGAACTACCTCATGCCTATCAGATTGGCTAACATGACAGAAAAGTAAAATAATAAATGCTGGATGGGATATGAGAAGATAGGAACACCAATGCATTGTCGGTGGAGTTGTGAACTGGTCCAAACATTCTACAGAACAATTTAGAACTATGCCCAAAGGGCTATAAAACTTTGCTTATCCTTTGAACCAGAAATACTACTACTAAGTCTGTATCCAAAAGACATCAAAGAAAAGGGAAAAGGACCTCTGTACATACAGATCTATTTACAGCAGTTCTTTTTGTGTTGTTAAAGAGTTAGGAATTGAGGGGATGACCATCAATTGGGGAATGGCTAAACAAGTTGTGGTATATGATTCTGCTGGAATGCTAATGTGTTATAAGAAATGACAAGGTGGATAGTTTCAGAAAAACCTAGCACAAAGTGAAATGAGCAGAACTAGGAGAACATTGTACACAGTAATAGCAGTGCTGTAATGCTGATCAACTGTGAAAGACTTAGCTACTCTGATCAATAAAATGATCCAAAATAATTCCAAACAACCCATGGTGAAGAATACTATCCATCTCCAGAGAGAGAACTGATGAGCTGTGAGTGCAGATTGTAGCACATTTTTAAACTTTCTTTGTTTTTCTTGCTCTCTCTGTGATTTTTTTTTGCAATGTGACTAATATGGAAATATATTTTGCATGAGTTCACATATATAATTGATATCATATTGCTTGCCTTCTCAATGGGTAGGGGAGGGGAGGGAGAGAGAAAATTTGAACTCAATTTTTTTAATGAATGCTAAAAATAAATAGAGTAATAAAAATATAACAGAGTTGGGCTAGATGGCCTCTGAGGTTTCTTCCTAATTTAAATCAGAGATTTATAAGCTCCTGGAGGGCATGATCTGTGTATCAAATAATTTAAGGACATGGATGAGTGAATGATTTTTTAAATGAATAAATGAACAAATGAATGGAGATAGATCAAGAGATAAAGATAGCTAGATTGAGAGATTGAAAGAGATTGAGAGATCAGGAGATAGATAAGAGTGAGAGAAAGAAAGAGCCAGAGAGAGGGAGAGGAGAGAGAGAGAGAGAGAGAGAGAGAGAGAGAGAGAGAGAGAGAGAGAAAGAGAGTGAGTACTAGAGCAGGCAGAGGAGGGTTGGGCATTGAGGGAGATCAGTGAGAAATATCTGAGCATGTGTGTGAAAGGATGTAATTCTAATTGGGTAATTGCATGTGTGAGGGTGATATGGTGAACAGAATACAGACTTTGGAGTCAGAGAGCGTATCTTCTAATCTGGTTCTGTCACTTTACATGTGTGTGACTTTGATCATGTCCTATCACCGCTATAAGAATCATCTGAATGGAGGGGGTTGGACTAGATGACCTCTCAGTTCCCTTCTGACTCCGTGTCTATTTCCCATTTCAAACCCAATAGGCTTACTATCTATTACTTCATGGCTCCCACTCCTCTCCTCTTCATCAGTAGTATCTGGTATTGATCTACTACTCTGAGGCTATCAAAGCGTTTTGTATGCATTACCTTCTTGGAGCCTCACAACTCCATGTGGGAGATATTCCAGGTATCATTGTCTCTACTTTGCAGATGAGGAAACTGAGCCTCAGAAAAGTTAAGTGATTCACATCTGCTCAGTAAGAATGGAGGCAGAGGGAGATCTCAGTAGATATTTTGTGGATGCAATTTGTTTTTCCATTTATTTGTTTGTTGCTGGGACCATGTTTTTGCCTTTCTTGGTATCACTTAGCACAATAGCTAGCATATAATAGGTGCTTAAGGAACATTTATTGACTGAATGACTGACTCTGAGTCAGGGCTCTTTCCACTTCACTCCATCTTCTCATCAGCACAAATAATCTTAGAAATCTTGGACTAGATAATGATCTTGGAGTAATGCAATGCCATCACTTTACAGAAGAGGAAACTGAGAGTCAATTTAATTAAGTGAAGAGTTAATTGGGGTTGAGGGAGCTTTGAGGTTTAGCCTACAATGGTAAACTGATTGATTCAGGAATGACCACATTCCTTGGGGTATGGGTGAATTTTGATTCTGGAAGGTGTTGAGTTGAATTCTTCCTACCTGATCCTCTTCTCACATTTTTGGGTCCCCACACCCCCTTGGCCAGGTGCCAAGACAGACAGAGGAATAGACAAAGAGGAGTTGCAGCAATATTGAAGAAGAGTAGGTTTTGTGAGGATCTACCTAGTGTACCCAGCCCAGACAGGGTCAGGATCAGGATACAGTGCTCTCCATCCTGCTGCTGGTTGGTTTGCTGCCTAAAGCACAACAGTAAAATCATGGGATCTCATAGATGGAAAGTGTTAAAAGGACTCAAAGTCCTTGAGTGCAGCCTATGTCCACACAAAACCCCTCTCCAGCCTCCTTCATGGGGACCAGTGCTGGTCTTAGAGTCAGGATGTCCTCAGTTCAAATCCCACTTCAAACATTCAGTACTGTCACTTAATCTCTGTCTACACTTTCATTTCCTCCCTGTCAAATGGGGATAATAGTCCCTACCACACAATTGCTCCAAAGATTTTTTCCCCAGATGACTGTTTCCCTTCTAATTTTAATTACATTGGTTTTGTTTGCTCAAAAATGTTTTCATTAGATGATCAAAATTGTCCATTTTATTTTTGTGGTCCTCTCCATGACTCATTTGTTTATGAATTCTTCCTCTAACCATAGATCTGAAAGGCAATTCCTTCCTTGCTCCTCTAATGTGTTTGTGATATAATCTTCTATGTCTAAGTAATCATAAGGAGCAAATGGGATAATATAGGTAAAACATTCAACAAACCTTGAAGCTCTGGGTAATTGTATTCATTATTGTTTCTTCCACAGCAAAAGGTGGCCATGTCTCCAAGCCTCAGTGGGTGGCTTTTGTGAGTTAATATGGCTAAAATCCTCATCGCCCCATTTGAAGTCTACCTGGTGCTGAGACTTTCTGTATCTAGTTAGTCCTCAGAATAGCCAACATCCAGTCCTTCTATTGTCTCTTCTTCAGCAGAACCTGCCACAGATTGGGCACCACCAGCAAAGCCTTTGAGAACCAAGGATCACTCCCACACCATGGGAATTATAAGAGAAGAACTTGGGTGGAGGCTTCTTAGAAACAGACAGAAGCTGAACAGCAAACTCTAAGAAATTAAGGTATAATACCTTGGGGAAGAATGGCTCCCTCCATTCCCAGGAGATTTGGAATGACCCCAGGGTTAAGCTGAAGAGTAGGCCACCTTCACTGAATATGCAGTCAGTGATCACAACCTTCCTAGCCAACAACCAATGTCAGGAAAGAATGAAGCTTGTAAGGAGAAGGGCTTTTCACTCTTAGAGAGGATGCCAAAGCCCATCCAATCATCCAGTCCAACAAATGGGGGAAAATTGGAATGCAGTCTGACCTAGGTGTAGACCAACATCTCCCCCAATATGCCAAGACAAACTCCAAATGTATATATGACTCAGACATAAAAGATTACATCACAAACACATTAGAGGAGCAAAGAAGGAATTGCCTTTCAGATCTATGGCTAGAGGAAGAATTCATAAACAAATGAGTCATGGAGAGGACCACAAAAATAAAATGGACAATTTTGATCATCTAATGAAAACATTTTTGAGCAAACAAAACCAATGTAATTAAAATTAGAAGGGAAACAGTCATCAGGGGAAAAAATCTTTGGAGCAAGTTATTCCGATAAAGGCCTTGTATTTAAGATATATAATGAAATGATTCAAACTACAATAAAATTCAAATAGGTAATCAAAGAAAAAACCAGGCAATTTCCAAAGGAAGTGATCTATCAACAAGCATATGAAAAAAAATGCTCCAAGTCTCTAATAACTAGAGAAACATAAACTAAAGTTACTCCGAGTTTCTACCTCATACTCATCAGATTGACTAAAATGACAAATATTGGAACGGCTCTAGGAGAACAGGCACACTAAGGCACTGTCCATAGACCTGTGAATTGGTCCAACTACTCTGCAAAGAAATTTGGAACCCTTCCCAAAAGGCTGTTAAACTGTGCATACTCTTTGACCCAGTGATGTCCCTGTTAGGTCTATATCTCAAAGAAATCAAAGAAAGGGCCCCTGTGTGCAATAATATTTGTAGAAACACTTTCCATACTTGCAAAAGACTGGAAATTTAGAGAATGCCTATAAACTAGAGAATAGCTAAACAATTATAGTATAGCAATTAATCATTAAACACCTACTATGTGTCAGGCACTGTGCTAAGCACTGGTTGTTGTTGTTGTTCGGTCATTTTTTCAGTCGTGTACAACCCTTTGTGATCCCATGTGGGGTTTCCTTTGCAAAGATACTGGGATGGTTTGCCCTTTCCTTCTCTAGCCCATTTTACAGATGAGGAAACTGAGGCAAACAGGGTGAAGTGACTTGCCCAGGGTCACACAGCTAGTAAGTGTCTGACATCAGATTTAAATTCAGGAAGACAAATCTTCTTAACTCCAGGTCCAGCACTCTATCCACTGCACCACCTAGCTACTCCTTCAGTACCTATATATGAATGTACTAGGATAAGAACACTTTTCTGCTGTGAGAAATGATGAAATGAACAGTTTCAGAGAAAATCAGGAAGATCTTTATGAACTGATGCTGAGTGGAGTGAGTAGGACCAGAAAAACAATTTGTTCAATATTTAAAAGAAAAATAACTTTAAGAGACTTTAGAACTCTGATTAATGCAATTACATACAACAAATACAGAGGGCTGAAGATGCAGAGACAGAGACAGAAACAGACAGACAGAAACAGAGAAAGAGACAGAGACAGAGACAGAGAGAGCAAGACTATAGGTCCCAAACACAAAAATTAGACACACATTTTTGGATGCGGCTAATGAGGGAATTTGTTTTCCTTGATTATGCAAATCTCCTTGAATATGCATGTTATGCATATAAAAAGGGTTTTCTTTTTCCAATGTAGGGGATGAGGTGGGAGAGAGAAAAGAGAAATACTTTTTAGTTAGAATAAAAAGAAAAGTTTGAGAGAGAGAGAAGATTTAGGCCACAATAGTTGTCTCCAAGCATTTGAAGGAATCTCATATGGAGAGAGATTACACATGTTCTGTCTGCCCCAGACAGCAGAAATAGGAGTTTGGAAGTTGCAAAAACACAGATTTAGGCTTGCTGTATGGAAAAATTTCCAAATAATTCAAGTCACCTGAATATGAAATATTGGCAGCCTCCATGGGTAACAGTGTCCCCCTTACTGGAGGTCTTTAAACAAGGGCTTGAGGACCATTTGTTGGGTGTGTCAGGGAAGAATTCATTTTCCTACTAGAGTCTTGGCTGACTGGTCTCAACTGGGAGACTCTGATTCCATAGTTTCCCTAAGTTCAGGCCTCATCCCCTTTCCTGCACCTCGGCATCAGTGAGGATCTTTCAGTTCCAGTATTGCTTGGTTTCCATTTTAACTTTGCCTGTTTGGGGGGTTTAACCTTCATTCTCTGGAATATTCCTGGGAAGCAGGAGAGGGATCCAGTTGTAGGGTCAGCAGAGACTGGGGTAAACACACAATTCCATTTGATCTCATCTTCAGTTCTGTCTGCCCTAGTGCCCAAAGGCCCACAGGCAGAAAAGCCTTCCAATTAAAAGCCACTGTTAATATTCCAGACCGCACACACAGATCTGTTCTCCAGTGTTGCAGTCTTTGCTGTCGAGATGACAGGGCATGATATCCCAGAGCTGATGAATGCTGCCAATCCAGGCTACTCTGCAAGGTCCCTTTGTTTCCCTGAGGCAACCCTAGCATGTTGCTGTTGGCAGTTCATTTGGGATCACCTCCCCTCTCTCCCCAAGGTCACTGGCAAAATTTCTTGTCAGTCAGTTTAATGAAAGATAAGCAGCTTCTTCTGGAGAAGCCAAATGGTATTGGTTTCCAAAAGGGAGGAATAGTGGCTCTTTCTGATACCATGCCTCAAATGCTCCTACACTGTGTGTAAAAATGGGCAGCCATGAACGGGGGGGGGGGGGGGGGGATCACAAAAAGATACCAAAAAGACACATTTGTATTTTTAAGATGTTAAAAAAATTAAACATATTTATTAGGAATTACATATACATTTTAGATTATTATTATAAGGGCCTCCTTCTTTCTGTCACATCCAGCAACACTGACCTAGATTTTAATTCATAGTTTTCTAATAGTCAGTCAGTCAACAACCATTTATTAAGCACCTACTGAAGGGAGGTTAGGTGGCTGAGAGGATAGAGCTCCCAGCCTACAGTCATGAAAACCTGGCTTCAAATCTAACCTCGGACACTTAGTAGCTGTGTGATCTTGGGCAAGTCATTTCACCCTGTTTGTCTCAGTTTCCCCATCTGTAAAATGAACTGGAGAAGGAAATAGCCAAACTACTTCAATATCTTTGCCAGGAAAACTCCAAATGAGGTCACAAACTGTTGTAAGATGTTGGGCAGGTGATTTATCCTTGGAACACTAATCTATTACAGAATAACATATAAATATATATGTGTGTGTATATGTATGTACATATATATGTATATTTGTATATGTATGATGTGCTTGTGTGTGTGTGAATATATTTATATATGTGCTTGTGCGTATGTATGAATATGTGTGTTATATCATGGATCCCAAGCACTCATCTGGGAAATTGGATTGAAAAAAAAATTGTCATTCACCCACCTCTCTTCTTATGCTAGGTACATTAATTTTGTCTGTGCAGAAGCTTTTCAATTCAATTTTCCACCTCAATTCTTATAATCAAAACGAACTGTTTTATCCTAGGCCTTATTAGTCCCCTCAGGTGCTTCTGATTGGAGAAGCAGAAAACTCCTCCAATAGCTTCTCTTTTTTAGAAGGCCCAAAATCCCTGTCCTCTCTTCCTTTTCCACCAGCTGCTACACTTGGAGCCTTGGGGAGAGGGAGTCCTGTGATCCTTACTGCACGTGGTGGGGGAGGGGAAATGGTGAGGCTCTAGGTGTTCAGGGGTTTGTAGTGTGTGTACACCTGGAGGGAAGAGGTCCAGGAAAGCCTGGTGTCAGGGGTCGCGTTTCTCCCAGAAAGGCACCAACCCTTCTCAAAAGGGAACCGAGGGAAAGCCCGAAAAGAATCACCAACAAGGAAGACAGTTGGAAAGTTCTATGTTGAATTTATTATACATACTTCAAAAGAAAAAGGAGTTTGGTTGAATCAGGAGATTGTTTCGTGTGCAATTAGGACCCGCTCTGGGACGTAGATAAGAAAACACCCGATGGGTTTGGTGCTTAAGGTCAGACCAAAACCAAAGGAAATGAACCGCCAAAAGCCATCAAAGGAAGAAGTTATCCGGAGACGTGGTGGGGGAGGGGCGCGATGGGGAAAGGACTCCAGGAGTCCAGGGGTGGGACGGCGGGGTGGGGGTGGGCTCGTGGTGCCAGGCGTCTTCCTCATCAGTCTATGTCCTGGAGGGTGCGTTGCAGTTGCTGGCGTCCCAGCTTGGGGTATAGCTGCTCTCGAATATGGGGGTCTGGGAGCCGAACAGGCAGGGAAAGGAGCCTGAGCCGTAGGTCGGCGTCTGGGGGCCGTAGCCGGGGGTAGCGGCAGCGGTGGGAGTCAGGAGTCCCGGGCGTGTGGTGCCAAGGGGCACGAGTCTCTGAGGATGCACGGAAATCGTCTGGCAGGTGGAGTGGAGCTCCACGCGGGCAACGTCCTCCATCACGTCCTTCACCAGCCCAATATAGCCCTTGTAGGGCCCCTGGCGGATGCGCACAGACTGGCCGATGAG
>NW_020949603.1:0-7928 GCF_900497805.2 Vombatus ursinus
TTTTTTTTTTTTTTTTGTGACAACTCAGTCCACTTCACTCCCCCCTTTTCACGGACGAAAAGAGTCAGACGGGGGACTCATCAGAGTCCAGAGGAGCATAGGATTGACGCAGGACAAACAACTGGAGTGCTTGCACTTGTTTCTGGACGTAGCGGGTGATGCATTTTATGAGACAAGGGGCCACGAGTAACCCAAGGAGGAGAAGGGCCAGAGGGCCCACCACTCCGGAGAGTAGGGTGGTTAGCCAGGGGGACCAATTATATAGGGTCTGATACCAAAAAGACCCCGTTGCCCGTGCGCGGTCCCTCTCATCTAACCGCTGCCTAAAGGCTTGCAAGGACTCCCGAATAACTCCAGACCGATTGGCGTAGAAACAGCAGGTTTCTCCCAACGCCATGCATAAGCCTCCCTGTTTGAGGAACAGTAGGTCCAAGCCTCGGCGGTTCTGGAGAACCACTTCGGCCAGAGAGTCTAGGGAAGTCTCAAGGTGTGAGACTAGCTCTTCCAAGGAGCGTAGGTCCCTATCTACCTGTGCACTCAAGGCACCGTAGTTGGCTTTCCCCTGTATCAGGGCTGAGGCCCCAACAGCAGCGGAGCCGGCCACTCCGAGTCCCACCAGTATGGGAACCAAAAAGGGTACAGCCCTCCTGGAGCGAGTTAAGCCAATATGCTCAGCTGCCCCTTCCTCTGAGTAGACATATACCTGAGGAAAGACACGCACCACTACACAGAGCTCGGTCGGGTTGAGGAAACGAATGTCCTGTATGCAGGTGGTGAGTCCTCTGGTACAAGCGAACCATACTCCAGGTGGGGCGGTTAACAGGAGGTCAGAGCTTTTGGATGTGGGGGAAATAAGAATGACTGAAGTGCACGTAGCATTGAATGGGGAGGACCGCAGCGGGTAGTCAGGCCCGAGCAAACACATTCCTTTGCCCTGGACATCGTCTAGGGTAAGTCTAGGCTTGTCTGGGTTACAGCGGGCAGGTATGGCAGAGGATTGTTTGGACTTACTTAAAGACAACTTTCCCACAGAGGTGATGTTGAGTTCGATAGCAATTCCTACGAAATAGGGGGGAGCTGGATTCAGACACAGCCAACAGGAGGTGGTTATGTTTGGATCAGACAAATTTAGGAATGATTGGACAGCAGAGAGTGTATCAAAAATGGGGGAACCTAGGTTAGTGAGGGTCTCTGGATTTTCGGGAGCCTCTGGTACCAGGTCCCTAACAGATGGTGGGGTGAGAGTCAACATGGTTTGTGGGTTAAGGATGGGATTCGGTCCTATGGGGAGTGTATGGGTGGAAACTGCGATTTTCTGAATGGTAAAAAGGACCCCGTTATCCCATCCAGTCATGTATAACCTCAGACCCCAAGAATGTCCGAGATTCCAAGAGTCATCAGTGTCCTGCTTGACTGTTAGAATCATAGGGTTACATTTCCCAGGCCAGCAGGAGGCGGGGAGGGGGCTTTGTCTCTCCAGGGTGATTAGGGGGTCTCGGCCACCTCTAGGAATCCACCTGGCCACAGTCTCACAACCCCATTCTGCGCAGTGAAAGTGATTACTACCCTGACAGGAAGGATTCCCCGTGGCCGGACAAACATAGAATTCAATACTTCTGATTCTCACTTCCCCTACCCCGGGTATGGTTGGAGTGGTGGGAAAAGTGGGGCAGTATCCCCATCCCCCAGCGATAGGGTCCCGCATAGCCCGGTTTTGATTCCATCCTGGTCCCAAGAGGGCACAGAGGTCAAACCTGAAAGTGGGGGCTCCGTAACTGGTGAGAGCTTGGACGGTGGTCCCATCGTTAGTTCGGGAGAGAATCCACCTGGATGGGGTAGGGCTATAGGGGTCACCCAAAGTCACCTCACAAGCAAAAAGAAAGAGAAGAAGAGTCAAGTTCTGGAGAGTCGAAGCTTTAGGTCGGACACTGCTTCTGCTGTCCAGGCGGTGGAGTTGGGCTCTGGGGCCTTCTTGATGTGTGACCGATGTATCCATGCCTTGCGGCCGGCAACCTTGACGGCAGAGGGGTTGCAGAGGATAATTTGATACGGGCCCGTCCACCGTGGTTCCAGGGCTGGTCCAGCTGGAAGCTTGCGAGTGAGGACCCAGTCTCCTGGTGACAGGGCGTCCGATGAGGTTGCAGGGGCTGGTTCTTTTCCCGCAGCTTTCAGGACCGAGCGCACAGCGTTCTGGACCTCACGCAAAGCCTGGAAGGACTTAAGAAGAGTCGGATTAGTAAAATCTGGGGCTGAAATAGCTGCAGATACTCTTGGAATAATAGGAGGAGGGGCTCCATAGAGGATCTCGTATGGAGATAAAGAGAGGGTTGAGGAATTGGGAGTACACCGGGCCCGGAGGAGGGCGAAGGGAAGGAGACTGACCCAGCTATCGCCAGTTTCTATTTTAAGTTTAGCAATGTGTTCCTTTAGAGTTCTATTCATCCTTTCTACCTGCCCTGAACTTTGAGGCCTATATGCACAGTGCAATTTCCATTTCAATCCCAGCATCTTTGATAGGCTTCGAATTGTTGCAGATACAAATGCTGGGCCATTGTCAGAGCCTATCGAGGCCGGCAGGCCAAATCTAGGAATAAGTTCAAAGAACAGCTTTTTGGCCACTACGGTTGCAGTTTCAGTTTTGACTGGAAATGCTTCTGGCCATCCAGAAAATGTGTCCACGAATACAAGGAGAAAACGGTACCCTCCCAACCCAGTTCCCATGTCAGTAAAGTCTACTTCCCAATGGTCGCCAGGAAATGTTCCTCGTGGTCTATCAGTTGGTATCCTTGATTGTGATCGTGGGTTGACTTTGGCACATGCAAGGCACCTTCTTGCGGCTTCCTCGGCCGCCTGCTTCATCCCAGGGCTGTAGAAGTGTCGGCTCACCAGGTCGTAAAGCCGGGTTCCGCCTAAGTGGGTAAGGCTATGAAGAGTCATCAATAGGGGTAGCAACAGTGCCTTGGGCAGAATTAGCAAGCCATTTGGGTGTCTTCTCCATCCCCCCTTTTCAGGGGTGCCATCCGGATAACTGGATTGATAAGATGGTTGGACAGGAAGCATCCCCTCAGGTTCCACGACCATAGCGGGTATCAAGGGTTTGCAGGCAGCCGCTCGGGCAGCCTTATCCGCTGCTGCGTTCCCTAGAGACTGGGGGTCAGTTCCACGGGTGTGAGCAGGAACATGAATTACCGCCACCTCCTTGGGAAGCCAGACAGCATCCAGCAGGTCCTGGATCTGACTCTTGTTCCTAATCTCCCTTCCTGCCGAGGTTAACAGACCCCTTTGGAGATATACATATCCATGGATATGAACAGTGGCAAAGGCATAGCGGCTATCTGTGTAAATATTTACTCGCCTCCCTGCAGAGAGTCTAAGGGCTTGAGTTAAGGCAATGAGTTCAGCACGTTGAGCAGATGTGCCAGGGGGTAGAGCGGTATCCCAGAGGGTCTCAACCGGAGTGACCACGGCTGCACCCGCCCTACGGATCCCCTCCTGAACAAAACTGCTGCCGTCTGTGAAGAGCACTAGGTCGGGGTTTGTTAAAGGAACATCAGTAAGTCCAGGGCGGGACGTGTGGATGGAGTCCAGTGTGTCCAGGCAGTCATGTATAGGGGAGGAAGGAGGGGAGTCAGGGAGCAGGGTGGCCGGGTTGAGTGTGACCGGAGGAGCGAAAGAGATGCGCGCGGAATCTAGGAGTAAGGATTGGTAATGAGTCAGGCGTGAATTTGAGATCCATCTTGTCGGCGGGGAATGTAAAAGCTGTTCCAGATGATGTGATGCTGAAATCTCAAGAGGCTGCCCGAAAGTGAGCTTTGCGGCTTCCCTAACCAAGACGGCAACGGCCGCCACAGTTCGCAGGCAAGAGGGCCACCCGGAAGCCACAGGGTCCAGCTGCTTGGAGAGATAGGCAACAGGACGATTCCAGGGCCCCAGGGGCTGGGTCAGAACCCCTTTGGCCACAGCTCGAGACTCAGACACATAGAGGCGGAAGGGCTTGGACAGGTCTGGCAGGGAGAGGGCAGGCGTGCTGGACAGCGCCTTTCGGAGCTTGTCGAATGCTTCCTGCTGCCGTGGTCCCCAAACAAATTGGGTGGGTTCACCAGTTAGGGCCTCATATAGGGGTTTGGCAACCTCGGCAAACCCCAAGATCCAGAGGCGACAGTATCCAGCCATCCCCAGGAATTCCCGGAGCCCGCGGCGGTCCCTCGGGGCGGGCATGCCCAAAATGGCAGCTACACGCCCCCGAGACAGTAACCTTTGACCAGAATGAAGGGTGAAACCCAAGTAAACAACGGATTGAGAGCACAGTTGTGCTTTCTTTCCAGAGATACGATAGCCGGAAGCTTCAAGCAGCTGGAGAAGGTGGAGAGTTGCATCTTTGCATATTGCCTCAGAGGAAGTAGCTAACAAAAGGTCATCAACATACTGGAGGAGAGTGACCTCCGGATACGAGACCCGGAAGGCGGCCAGGTCGGAGGCCAGAGCTGAGCCAAAAAGTGTAGGGGAGTTCTTAAAACCTTGGGGAAGCCGGGTCCAGGTGAGCTGAGAGGATGTCCCAGTGTTAGGATCTGTCCAAGTAAAAGCGAATATAGGTTGGCTTACTGGTGCCAAGGGAATGGAAAAGAAAGCATCCTTCAGGTCCAAAACAGTATACCAAGTCCGAGCAGGGTCCAGGGAAGATAGCAACGTGTATGGGTTTGGCACAGTAGGATGTACAGTTTCCACCCGGGCGTTGACTTCTCGTAGATCCTGGACAGGACGGAAGTCTCCAGACCCGGGCTTGCGAACTGGAAGTAGGGGGGTGTTCCACGAGCTCTGGCAGGGTCGTAGAATGCCTGCCGCCAAGAGTCGATCGATGTGAGGCTTGATGCCAAAAAGGGCAGCTCGAGTCAACGGGTATTGTTGGACACGCACAGGGGTTGCTGTGGACGAGAGCTGGACCACCACTGGGGGCTGGTGTCCTGATAGACCAAACGGGTTGGTCTCAGCCCAGACTCCAGGAACCAAGCCTTTGAAATGGTTCAACAGAGTTAGGGAGGTAGGGGTGGAGGTGGTCGAGGGGCGGTCTGGGGAAAACGTTAGGGGGAGGAGGCGAGACTCCTCTGACAACGGGCAGGTGAGAACAAGTTGTGGCAGGTTAAACCCGAGAGTGGGGTTAGGTCCCTTAAAGGAAATGATAGCCTGAAGCTTGTGTAGGAGATCTCGGCCAAGCAAGGGGTAAGGGCAATCAGGCATTACTAGAAAAGAATGGGAGACTAGGCCCTTCCCTAACCGGACTTCCCGAGAAGTGGTGAGGGGTACAGACTGTTTTCGTCCAGTAGCTCCCTGGACCTGCACAGTGGACGATGAGAGGGAGCCCAGTGGGGATTTCAGGACCGATGCCGCAGCTCCAGAGTCGACTAGGAATGAGACAGGTTGACCCCCAACACTGAGAGTAACCCTCGGCTCCAGGGGGTCAAGAGTCACAACGGACTTTGAGCCGGGGCACCCCTAGTCTGTATTCAAAGTCAATAACGGCTCTGCCTTCTCTTTCAGCCCGCGATTAGGGCACTCAGATTTCCAATGACCCATGGCTTTGCAGTAAGCACACTGATCCCGAGCTAAAGGAGGCCTTCCCAAGCCTTTACCCTTATAGGGGCGCCCAGCGTTTGGCCCCTCCCGCCTTCCTTTCCACCCTTGCTTCTGAGCCTCCCCTGGAACCTGTGCTAAAGCTGCCACTACCGCCCTTGCGACCGTGCGAGTTTGCTTGTCTTGAGTCTCTTCACGATAGTCAAACACCCGCTTAGCCACTTCCATGAGTTCAGTCAGATTTTTACCCTCAAAACCTTCAAGTTTCTGTAGCTTCCGACGGATGTCCGGAGCTGAATTGGCTACGAAATCAATTACGATGGCTCTCCGGTTATTGGGATCCTCTGGGTCGATAGGGGTGTAGGTTCGATATGCCTCGTAGAGGCGCTCTAAGTATGCAGCTGGGGACTCATCCTTGCCCTGTTTAACCTCACTGACTTTGGACATATTAGTTGGCTTCCGTGCTGCTGCCCGTAACCCTCCCAGCAATAACTGGCGATACCTGTCCAGTGCTTCCCTACCGCGATCAGTGTTGGGGTCCCAGTCGGGCCGGTTCTCAGGGAAGATGTGGTTGCGGCGCCCCAGGTCAGTAGAGGGATGTCCATCTGGGTCCAGAACTCCCTTCCTGGCTTCTAAAAGAATCCTGTCATGCTCCTTGGTTGTGAAAAGAACCCGGAGGAGCTGCTGGCAGTCATCCCAGGTGGGCTGATGAGTATAAAAGACAGTCTCTAGGAGGGAGATTAGGCTCTGGGGCTTATCAGAGAAGGATGGGTTTTGCTGTTTCCAATTGTACAAATCACTGGTGGAGAAGGGAACATATACCATGAACGGTCTCCCTGATTCTCCGGGAGGGGAAGGAACTTGCCGCAGGGGAAACGCTGACACAGTGGAATCTGGGGTCAAACTGGAATTAGAAGGGCCATAAGGAGCACCTGCTCGAGTATGGGGTGGACTTATCAGAGGAGGGGCTGAGGGGCTCAGAGACCCTGAGGTTGGGTACGGGGGTGGATCTGAAACCTGGGACTGGGAGTACTCAGCTGGATCTAGGGGGTCAGAATCAGGGGGTGGTAAGACAGGAGTAAGCTGCGTGACAACCTTAGGACTTTCGGGAGGCTTGCGGCTAAAGGTCGTCTTTGATTCCGTTCCTGGTCTTAGTTTTGAAAGGGCCTGGACCTGTAGTGGTCCCGAAGGGGGTTTGAAATCAATCCAGGCGGTGATATAGGGGACCTGATAGGGGTGGCCAGGTATACCATAGACAATTCCCCTGACCCGGCCGGCCACCGAGACGTCAAACGTACCCCCCGGGGGCCAGCCTACCTCGAAGGTGGGCCATTCCTGTTGGCAAAGGAGAGCTAATTTCTTTTTAGTAACCTGAAACCCATAACCTTCTGCTATACGCCGATATTGTTTGAAGTCCCGTAAGACAATAAAGAGAGGGGAGCCTGGCTTAGGGCTCGAGGGTCCTTGTCCCATGGTGGATTAAGGACTGAGAAAGAAAAGAGTAACAAATAGACGTGCTCACGTAAGCAAGGACCAAACACGGACACAGGGAAGACACAGTCAAAACAGGGTAGAGGGGAATCAAACTGCTTCAATTCCGAACGACCTAGACAATGAGACAGGAATTTACACCCCCCCTCACGGAACAAATAGTAGATAGACGCGCACACACAGTCGACACAAAAACGGAAAAAAAAGACACAGTCAAAACCCTGGATGCTCCTGACACAGTAGCGGAGAACAAACCCGTCTCAGTTCCGAACAACCTGGAGAATGAGGCAGGAAGTCTTTCTCCCCCACCCCGCCACGGAGCGCACAGTGGACACACACACACACAGTGACATCGGCGCCGGACAGACACAATCAGACAGGCAGGACTCTCACACGGCGTCCCTGGAGGTCAGTAAGGGCGTTGCAGCTGCGTCCAGCCTGGCCACTTACTTCAGAAGAGTACTCACCAGAACAGACAGATTACAGATTGCTCTATGCCCAATTGAGGATTTGTGGTCTGGGCAGCCTGGTACGCACGGGCTATCTCAGCGTTCGGGGCCAGGGAACGTCTTCCTGGTGGCCACCCCCTGGACGGTGAGAAGCCTGGCCTTCCAGAGATGCCCGTGTCTGGTGCCCAGAGGGCGATCTCGGTGGAACCTCCAAATGAAATGGACGGGCCGAGAGTAACCAGACACACGCCAAATTAGAAAATAGAGAGCATTTACTGGAGCCGGCCGGCGACTGTCCCCTGGATGCAATCCTAGGAGAGCAGTCCCAAGCAAGGGAAATAACAAAACTTTATACCCAGCAGTTTACAGTTGTGGATTTAGCAATCCTTTGAGGTAGGGGAATTTACAATTGTAGATTAG
>NW_020949604.1:0-3209 GCF_900497805.2 Vombatus ursinus
AGTTCCTCTGGGGGCAGCTAGGTGGCTGTGGCACTGACCCTGGAGTCGTCAGGAGGACCTGAGTTCAAATCCCACCTCAGACACTTAACACTTACTAGCCTTGTGACCTTGGGCAAGTCCTTAACCCCATTGCCTAGCCCCCCCCAAAAAATAGTTCCTCTGGCTCCTTAGCATGATGCTTGGCACAGAGTAAGTGCTTAATAAATGCTTTTTCATTCACATATACGTTCTCTTTTATCGAATATTGTTAGCCTCATTTTTCTCACAGTGAAGTATCCAAACAGATATACCTCCCTCTTTCTGTGATTGTGTCTTTGTTTGTGTCTGTCTTTCTATCTCTTTTCTTTTTTCGTCTCTGTTCCTGTCCCTTGTGGCATTCTCTGTGTGTGTGTGTGTGTGTGTGTGTGTGTGTGTATCTCTGTCTCTTTCTGTGTCTGGCTCTGGCTCTTGGTCTTCTGGCTTCTCTGTATCTGTGTCTGTGTCTATGTCTTTGTCTCTCTCTGTGTATCTCTCTGTCTCTTTTTATGTCTATGTCCATCTCTGTCTCTGTCTCTGTCTCAGTCCCTTTCTGTGACTATCTCTTTCTTTGTCTCTGTCTCTGTTTCCGTTTGTCTCTGTCTCTTCCTGTGTCTTTATGTCTATCTCTCTCTTCTCTGTGTCTATCTGTCTCTCTCTCTCTCTAGAGCTTTCACAAAATTTCCTATTCTACTGTCATTTGGAAGGAATCTCATTCTCACATCTTAGAAGCCTAATGTATTTTCTACCCAGTAATGAGGTAGAAAAGAGGGCCTGGGGCAGATGGAGCAAGCAGGACAAGAGATAGGAGATAAGATGCAGGAAATGACCAGCCAGAAAAGTGATCAAAGAGGACTATACATTGAAGCCCCCACCGTGGACTTATCTATGTGCTTTCACAAAGCACCCATAATTCCAGAGTGGCTCTTCCCCTCCCCTTTTCTTGTTCTCCTTGCTTATCACCCCTGGACCGCCTGATATCCCAGGCATTTTGGAGCCATGCTTGTTTCTCCCATTCCCTTGTCCCCTTCCCCTATTCCATAAAATTGTATTTAAACCATACCTTTGACCTGGCTACCTGCCTTTGCTTCCTACAGGAAGCAGGGGCCACTCTTCTCCCTTAGGGGAGCAGGGCCCCAGGCCTATGCTCTGCCTTCCACGTGGAGGTGAACCCACTGGGACTCTGTCTCACAGGGAGCAGGCCCACTTGGATACATCACCCCAATAAATGCCTTTCTATAACTAGGAGACTGTCTGAGTGAATTCTTTCAGGACATTAGGACCTGCACATCTATTCCTCATCATTTCAGGTAGCGCCCCAACATTCTTACAGTCCATCCTGAACTCAGAGAAGGTCTAATCTAATTCTTTCACAGCTGAACCAGCTCTCCCGACTCTAAACCTCAACACCCGGGAGTTTTTGTCTTTATTAAAAGGACAAATGGAGTAAGGAAAGAAGAAAGAAGCCAGCTTCCTTAAACCCATTGGAACAAATCACTAATGGAATTTCAGGCAACCCTGAAATAATTTTTTTTTTTTATATAGAAAGGGAAGAATAGCTCCCTATCACTTAAACCAGACTGTGTAGCTGATAACCCATTCTGGCCCCTTCAAAGTCCAGCCCTGGCCCAGTAATGCTCCAAGTATTTATGTAATCCAAATTTCTCTTTCCATCTAGGATTCTTTCAAAAGTCTTATCTTTCAAGTAAATTAGCCTACAATTTCCTCAGAAATATACTTGCATTTCTGAGCCCAAATCTCCTTTTTTATTCTGTTTTTATTCTTTAAAATGCCTAACAATTCAGTATCATGTGTATATAATGTACTTTTGCTTCTCCTATAGTTAGTAAAAAAAAATAATGATTCATGGTAGAATCAGAAGAATATGAACACCCATGGAATTTGGCTAATTTAATTTCTATTAATTCATCATTTTCTAACCCATAAATTTGTTAGAGTTAAGAGTAGATTGAACTGCACAGCATGAATTCAGACTTGCATGCCTGTTAAACCTTAAACCTTAAACCTTACCAAGTGGTACTAGATGAGAGATTTGTAGCTAAGGTAGTAGTTTAAATTTTTACTCAGCTGCCCAGGTCACTTGGCACACAGAGGCAGATGGAGAGCTACCCGTATATGTGAAAGCTGATTCTCTAAATTACTCCTATAACACAGAGTCCAAGAATTTTCAGAATAGCAAAGGCCCATCATATTTTAGTCACCCTTGTCTTTTCAACATGGTAATGTGTTGATCTGATGATTCCCTCATAAAGCTAATTGTATAATTATATTGAAGTTTCTTCTGATTTTGTTTGTCTGAAATCTTAAAAATCTTTTGTGAAGAATATTTGATACATGCTTTTGTTTAAAAATTTGATGAAGCTGAAATTTACAGTAGCCAATAACAATTCAAAAAGTCATAAGTGTGGAACCCCAGTTATAGGGATATTTTTTGCCCCCACTAAAAATTCAAACACTAGTGCCAAAGATATGGAAGTATGATTACCTATTTTATGGGGGATTACTAGGCTTTACCTTTAATTTTTCAACCTAGTTCCCCTCAAATGATTTCCAAAGAGATGAAATACATAATATTAGTCAGCAGCACTTTGGCTAATGAGGAAATGGCAGTGGTAAATTCCAAAGTCTACCCTGTACGGTTCCTAAGTGAAAGTATGTGTGATATCAACCATTAGAAGAAACAACTAAAGAAGAGAAAGTAAGACATTCTTGTTTCTGTCTTAGAAACAAAGTGCTACTTTTCCTAAAAAATGTTAGACAATTTCTCATCAGCTAATACAGCCTCTATACTGTGGGCTGGGGGAAGTCCATAATCTGAAAATGTGAATCAAGAATAACAAAAAGTAGTAGATTGTGCCCAAGATGTTACTGCCTATCTACTTGCTTTGCAGAGACAGGTGTTTCAAGTCATAGATTTTGGCAAATGAAAACCTCAAGGTTGTTGGCATTTCAGGGATATCGGAATGATGAGGGCAGTAAGTCAGCCAGGATAAACTATTTATTCCTTAAATAAGATGAAGTTGAAAAACTGAATGATTGTTAAGAAGGAGAAGGAGGCTACAGATGAAGGGAGACATTTTACTATTGAATGATAATCAGTTGTTGTGCAGTTGTCTTTAGTCATGTCCTAGTTCTTTTTACTTTGTTTTTTGTTTTTTTAAATAGTTCCTCTG
>NW_020949605.1:590-1192 GCF_900497805.2 Vombatus ursinus
CTCTCTCTCTCTCTCTCTCTCTCTCTCTCTCTCTCTCTCTCTCCCTCCCTCCCTCCAGAATTTTCTAATCCTTAGCATAGCAGTTCTTAACCTTGGGTCTGTTAACCTTTTTTTTAATACATTTTGGTAATTGTATTTCAACATAATTGGTTTGCCTTGTAATCTTATATATTTTGTTTTATGAATTTAAAACATTATCTTGAGAAGAGATCCATAGGTTTTACCAGACTGCCACAGGGGTCTACATTACATTTAAAAAGTTTAAAAATCCTTGCTCAGTGCAATTTGCAATTATGTGTATGTGTTGTAATAATAATAGAATGTAAGCTCCTTGGAGACAGGGGCTATTTCATTTTTGCCTTTGTATGCCCAACATCTAGCTTGGTATCTGGCACATAGTAAGTGTTTAATAAGTGCTTATTGACTGATTAAATACTTTGGAACTAGAATATCAGATTTAAGATCATATAAGTACTTTTATTCCTCTTCAATCCCTTCCCTCCCCCCTCCCCAACCCATGATCGGCAATTCCAGTGTGGTTCAAGGCCTCCTCCTACACACACACACACACACACACACACACACACACACACACACACACA
>NW_020949606.1:0-602 GCF_900497805.2 Vombatus ursinus
TGTGTGTGTGTGTGTGTGTGTGTGTGTGTGTGTGTGTGTGTGTGTGTAGGAGGAGGCCTTGAACCACACTGGAATTGCCGATCATGGGTTGGGGAGGGGGGAGGGAAGGGATTGAAGAGGAATAAAAGTACTTATATGATCTTAAATCTGATATTCTAGTTCCAAAGTATTTAATCAGTCAATAAGCACTTATTAAACACTTACTATGTGCCAGATACCAAGCTAGATGTTGGGCATACAAAGGCAAAAATGAAATAGCCCCTGTCTCCAAGGAGCTTACATTCTATTATTATTACAACACATACACATAATTGCAAATTGCACTGAGCAAGGATTTTTAAACTTTTTAAATGTAATGTAGACCCCTGTGGCAGTCTGGTAAAACCTATGGATCTCTTCTCAAGATAATGTTTTAAATTCATAAAACAAAATATATAAGATTACAAGGCAAACCAATTATGTTGAAATACAATTACCAAAATGTATTAAAAAAAAGGTTAACAGACCCAAGGTTAAGAACTGCTATGCTAAGGATTAGAAAATTCTGGAGGGAGGGAGGGAGAGAGAGAGAGAGAGAGAGAGAGAGAGAGAGAGAGAGAGAG
>NW_020949607.1:0-1426 GCF_900497805.2 Vombatus ursinus
CTTCTACATATTTGGGTGTAGCCTTTTGACTGAGTTCAAGTTTTACAGAACAAATCCTTTTATTAAGGGGATTTGTCCTGTGAAATTTAGATTCAGTCAAAGGGTTGCACTTGAGGACCTAGAAGGCCACATGTGGCGTCAAGACCACAGGTTTCCCACCCCTGACCTAGATGATCCCTAAGTTATCTTCTTTGTCTCATACTCTGACATCAATTCCCCTTGAAAAGGAGTTCAATTCAATCTAAAAATTTATAAATTAACTAGTATGTACACAGTGCCACTGTGATCTAAGGACCTTAAGGAATAAGATAACCTCTTTCCTAAAGAATCCTTATTTTACTGGGAGAGATAATGGGAAAAAGGGAAAAATCAAAATCCTCTAGGAAAATCTGAGGAGAAAGAAAACACTAGCAACTTGGGGGTAGGTGGGGGGAGGAGAGATGGCAGCAGTAAAGGATTTAAAATTAAAGCAGTGTGCCTCAGAACCATATACAACTAAGGTAGGGCAGCTCTTTGCCCTAGAGCACCAAAATTTAGAGAACAGCAAACTTTTGCATTAGGTGAGCTCTCACCTGTTCTTCTTTCCTAGTGACAGAATATCTAGCCATGGTGTCACAGTGTCCTGGCTATCCTGCCGCAAGGTCTAGCACTCTAGGGTCCATATCTATACCGCTCACATACAGTGAGGCATGTCAAATTCAAGTAGCAACGAGTAGGTTCATTCGGCTACAAATAGCTTTCACAAAGGGGAGTCAGTTTGAGATTATGCTCTTAGGGTAATGGAAGGCCAGATTGGAAAGGGTCTTAAATTCTACACAAAAAGTTGATATTTTTATCCCAGAGACAATTGAGAACCACTAAAAATTTTTGAGCAGGAGAGAGACATGTTCAAAAATCTGTCGCAAGAGGACTATTTTGGTAGTTAAATGGAGGGAGGATTAGAGAAGGGGGAGACCAGAGGCGGAAATACCATTCAGAAAGCTGTTAGAACAGTCCAGAAAAGAGGCAATGTGAGGGCAGGAACTCAAGTTAACAGACCTGTGAGTAGAGGGAAAGAGATGGATACAAGAGATATTATGGAGATAGAATAGATAGGACTTCGAAACTTATTGGACATGTGGGGATAAGAAAATTGGAAAAGAGAAGAATGAGTCCATAACTATGAACCTGAGTAACAGGGCATCAGGAATCTTGTCTCATTGATTTCTGTATCTTTTTCAGTGTCCATCATACACCAGATCTCAATAAATATTTTCTGAAATAATTTATCATTGAATGGAAGCAGAAAATGTGAATGTTGGGACATAAACAGAAAGGGAAGAGAAGAGCACCAATTGTCATCATTTTGACCAAAGTCAGTCTGACAAACCCCATGAGAGCATATTAAGCCACATCAGTGATATGTCTCAAAAGAATTTGAAAATGA
>NW_020949608.1:0-1208 GCF_900497805.2 Vombatus ursinus
TTTCAGAGATGGGATGTTAACTTCTATTTTCATGCCTCCAAGACCAACAGTCTACAGTTTGGAACCTGACTGCAGTACAAAATAAGAGTTATGTAAAAGTCCAGACATTCATAGGAATATATGTAAAGCAGATGGAAAACTTTGTCTGGGACAGCCTGTACAGTCAGAAGACTAGCTACTCCCAGAGTTGAAGAGGGGTACAACAGGCTGAATTGCCTTGGGAAAAACTGTACAGGTAAACTAAGCTTCCCATGAAAGCAAAGGTCCATCTTCTTACTACTAACATTTTCCTGTGTGATCTTTATTTTTAATGCTTTGAAGACTGTTGTATTCCAGATCTTGCTGCCAGATATCAATACCAGTAAAATGTTAGTAGTAAGAAGATGGACCTTTGCTTTCATGGGAAGCTTAGTTTACCTGTACAGTTTTTCCCAAGGCAATTCAGCCTGTTGTACCCCTCTTCAACTCTGGGAGTAGCTAGTCTTCTGACTGTACAGGCTGTCCCAGACAAAGTTTTCCATCTGCTTTACATATATTCCTATGAATGTCTGGACTTTTACATAACTCTTATTTTGTACTGCAGTCAGGTTCCAAACTGTAGACTGTTGGTCTTGGAGGCATGAAAATAGAAGTTAACATCCCATCTCTGAAACCCGACTGCGACACTGGATGAGTTGTTTGCCCTTTCTGTGCCTTATCTCCTAAGAGTGCCAAAAATGGAGAGACTGCTCACAACAGAACAAAGTCATAGATTTTCAGAGATTCACATATGAGGCTCCATGTGATCAAGAAACGTACCTATTCTAAACTTTGCATCTCCCTAGCATCTAGCACCATGCCTGGTACCTAGCAGAAACTCTATAAATATTTGTTGATTGCATGATTAATTAAAGATAATACATACACATGTAGAAATCAAATCAACAAACATTTAGCATTACGCTAGAGTCCTGTGCTAGATACTTGGGGAGATGCAAAGTTTAGAATAGGTACGTTTCTTGATCACATGGAGCCTCATATGTGAATCTCTGAAAATCTATGACTTTGTTCTGTTGTGAGCAGTCTCTCCATTTTTGGCACTCTTAGGAGATAAGGCACAGAAAGGGCAAACAACTCATCCAGTGTCGCAGTCGGGTTTCAGAGATGGGATGTTAACTTCTATTTTCATGCCTCCAAGACCAACAGTCTACAGTTTGGAACCTGACTGC
>NW_020949609.1:0-1070 GCF_900497805.2 Vombatus ursinus
TCTTCTCTATTCCCTTCTTTTGCCACAAAGCAGAGTTGCACGTATAACTTTGGAGTCCCTGCTTATCGGGCCAGCTATGAGCTAATTGCAAAGGAAAGACATTGCTACCAGAACTGAATATAGGCCTTCCCTACTCAGACCATCACCTCAGCACCAGAAACTTGGACTCCATCCTTAGGTCCCTCAGCCCTTAAAGAGGAGTTTTTTGCCTTCTTGTGCCAAGAGCCAGGCCCTATACCACTTCTTAGTTCATTTTGTCATGCCACTCCACAGAGCGCATGCCCCTGAGTCCCTTTTTGGCTTCCATTCAAGTATTGTCTTCCATCATTAAAATGCAAGCTCTTTGCAGCAGGAACTGATCTGTTTAATTATATTTGGATCTCCAGCATTTCGCACAGTGCCTGGCACATAGTGTATGTCCTTAATAATTGTTCTTTCTTTCTTTTCCTTTCTTCTTCCTTCCTTTTCTTTCTTTCTTTCTTTCTTTCTTTCTTTCTTTCTTTCTTTCTTTCTTTCTTTCTTTCTTTCTTTCTTTCTTTCTTTCTTTCTTTCTTTCTTTCTTTCTTCTATGTATCATCTATCCATCCATCTATAAGCCTTTTCTGACTCACTGAGCAACTTAATAACTGATTTTGTCATAATGGATTTTGCTATTGTGGACCTGGTGAATTTATGCCTTCTTTACTTCTTCTCATCCCTCTCCCTTTGTATTGCCTGAGGAACAGATGTCACCCTCCAAAGTTTACTGTTGAGTTTAAATCTCACTTACTTGCTATCAGCATATTTATATCAAGTTTAGTCATAGATAATTATTCTATCACATTATTCATAAGTGTTTGCTATAAATGAGTGAACTACATCATGAGGAGAAGGAGAAAAGGGAACCCTTGAATCAACAGCGCTAGATTTAGCCTTGAACCAGTGGTAAAGCTTTCTGTACGTGTCTGCTTCTCTCTGTGTGTGTCTCTCTCTGTTCTGCCCCTATATTTCTCTGTCACACACCCCAGGCCCCACACTGTCTTCCTATCTGTCTTTGTGTCTCTGTCTCTATTTCTCTGTCTGTCTGTCTG
>NW_020949610.1:0-1256 GCF_900497805.2 Vombatus ursinus
TTTCACTGGCTCCCAATCTTTTCCTTTGTGAAAATGCAGTGGTTAAGCTACATAGGAGCAGCTGCCGTAAGGCCAATGTGGAAGAAAATCAGCCCTTCCCTCTTCCTCATGGGAAGTAGCGGAACTCCCTGATGTGGCAGGAAGGGGTGAAGGAAGAGTGTTCCAGGGAGGAAAACACTATTCTTTAAACAGTCTATTGAATTACTGGCTCTTTCTTCTCAGTGGCCCATCAAGGAGTTGCTTCATTATCACAAAAGCACAGGTCCTTCATCTCTGAATCACATTTGTGAGGAAGCAACAGGCCTGCTCATAATAGCATTCTAGGTATGGAGGATAACCTTTGCAAAGGCACAAGGTGGGAGATGATTGTGTTTGGGTCCACATTGTGAAGGGCTTTAAAAACCAAACAAATGAATTTGTATGTATTCCTGTAAGCAGTAGGAGTCACTGGTATTTATTGGGCAAGGGAGTGACATTATTACATCTATTTTGTTGTTCAGTCATTTCAGTTGTGTCTGACTCTTCATGACCCCATTAGGGGTCATTCAAGTAAAAATCTCCAGCTCATTTTACAGATAAGGAAACTGAGGCAAACCAAGTGAAGTGACTTTCCCAGGGTCACACAGCTAATAAGTGTCTGTGGCCAGATTTGAACTCATGTCTTCTGGACTCCAGGCCTGGCATTCTATCCCCTATGCCACCTAGAATCGCTACATTCTAAAGATGATGGGATCTTTCCACCTAACTTGTAGCTGAAACCTTCTGTATGGGTTGTCTACCCTATTAGAATGTGAGTTCCTTCAAATCAGAGGCTGTCTTACTAATCTATTTGTATCCCCAAAGCACTTAATGCTTCATTAATTCATTTATTCCATCATTCATTCTATGTGGAAGATGGGTTGGAGTGTCTTGTAGGTTATTACTGATTTTTACTTGAAATGTTGGTTATTCTATGCTACTCAATGTGATTTAAAAAAACATTTACTGTTAATAGTCTTTTATCTATTCTTATTAAATGATACTTAAATATGTCAAAAGATCCATGAAGGGTAGCATGGTGCAGTGAAAATAGTCATGGATTTGAAGATCATCCTAATCTTGAATCTTCTTACTAGCTTTATGACCATGGGAAGGGTATAAGCATTTGTATTAGAGCCTACTCTGAACACTGTGAAGTACTTTTACAAATATTATCTCATCTGATCCTCACGTGAGGTAGTAGTTGCTGTTATCAGCCCCACTTTTTACATTTAAGG
>NW_020949611.1:0-22756 GCF_900497805.2 Vombatus ursinus
GTGTGTGTGTGTGTGTGTGTGTGTGTGTGTGTGTGTGTGTGTGTGTGTAGAGCTTTCTGGAGTCTAGTCAAGCCCAAGTATTCCTGACTACTATCATGCTGGGCTCTTGGACCTTAGGTGACCCAAAAGTTACATCAACAGTTCAAACCTTAGTCTTCTGGCCCAATCAAGTTCTGAGTCTTTTAAGGAAGCTTAGGGAAGGTGAATTTCCAACTGCAGAGGTGGAGAGGGAAAGCATTCCAGACATGAGGGACAGCTAATACAAAGGCAGGGGATAGAGTTTCATGTGTGAGAGAACAGAAAGTAGGTCAGTGTAGATGGATGGAAAGTAGCAGTGTAGTAGTCAGAGTTCATGGAAGGGAGTAAAGTGTAAGAAGACTGGGAATATAGGCAGGGGCTAGGTTATGAAAATCTTTAAATGTCAATTAGAGAAGCTTATATTTGATCTGAACATAATAACCACACTGATGACATCACAAAGCCATTGTATGAGTGTGTGTGTGTATATATATATATATATATGCGCAAATAAGTATGTATATATATGTATACAGATACATACACATATAGTCTCATTAGGGCAACTAGACAAAGACACATGAAATAATTAAAAGTACAAAACAATGTACAATTAAATCTTCAAATATGCTGTATAAACAATAGATATTGAGGACATTTGGAATAAGACAAGATAAATATAAGCTAAAAGAACCTGTGAAAACTGCATGGAAGAGGAAGGACAAACAACTCAACAAACACTGCTCATTATGTGCTAGCCAATATTTTGACAGTTAGGATTTAGACAGAAAAAGAGTGCATGAAAGCATTCTAGTCTCCCATTCTCTGTAACAGATGTCTCCCATTGGCTTCCAGGAATGAGAAACTGCAATACTGAAAAAATATTTCAAGAATCAGAAACAATCACACTCAATAAACGAGTATTATATGAACCCCAAAACATAAATTGCCTGGGAAAGAACACTCTATTTGAAAAGAACTGCTAGGAAAACTAGAACACGCTTTGTCAGAAATCAGGTTTAGACCAAGATTTAACACCTTCTATCACAGTAAGTTCAAAATGTTTATGTAATCTGAATATGAAAGGTCATGTCACAAAAAAATTTTTTTTAAAAAGAAGAGAACAAAATCAGATACATTATACAGTTATGGCTAGAGGGAGAACTCTTAACCCTGCAAGGTAGAGATGATCACAAAAGATAAAACAATTTTGTTTAAATGAAATTGAAAAGCTTTTGCACAAACAAAATCAATGCAGCTGGGCCAAGGGAGGCTGCTTAATAAGATGTAATTTTGCATTAAATTTTTGATAAAGACCAGATATTCCAAATATATAGAGAATCAACAGGACTTTATGAAACCATAAGCTATTCCTTCCAATGAATAAGTGGCTAAAGAATACGAAGAAATAATTCTCAAAAGAATTGCAAACTACTAACAATCAGATGAAAGACTGCTCCAAATAATTAATAAGAGAAATACAGATCAAAACCCTAAGTTTTCACCTCATACACAACAAATCAGTAAAGATGACAAAAGATGGAAATAGTCAGTGTTGATGGGGCTGTGGAAAGATGAGTACACTATTAATACACTTATGGAGCAATGAATTGATCCAACCACTCTGGAAAGCAATTTGGAATTATGCTAAAGTGACTAAATGTTCGTAAAGCAAGTGACTAAAATGTCCATAATCTTTGACTCAAAGATCCCAGTGCTGGGCATATATCCCAAAGAAATCAAAGACAGAAAGAAAAATTCATTATGTACCAAAATCATAGCAGAACTACCCAACAATGTAGCAAAAAACTGAAAACAAAGTTGATTCCCATCAAAGAAGGAATAGTTACAGAAAGTACAGTACATGAGTATGAGGAAACATTATGCTGCCATAAGAAACAATTAATTTTAATAATTCAGACACACACAGGAAGACTACGTGGACTGATAGTGTGAAACAGTCAAGAAAACAATATGTGAAATAAATTATAACCATGTAAATTAAAAAAAACATATACTCAATAAAGACCAGTAGTTTCCTATTACCTCGAGGATCAAATATAAATTCCTCCATTTGGCTTTTAAAGCCCTACACAACTTAGCTCCAACTTATCTTTCCAAACCCACCGAACATTACTCTCTATCCATAACTCTTTGATATAGCCAAATTGGCCTTCTCTCTACTCCTCATGCATAGTACTTCATCTCCTAGGTTTCCACATCTCTGCACTACTCATTGCCTCCATGCCTGGAAAGCACTCCCTCTTCAACTAAGCCTCATAGAATCTCTCTCTTCCCTTAAGAGGCACCTTCCACATTAAGTCTTTCCTAATTCCCCTCCAACTATTAGTGCCCTCCCCTTTTGTATTTGTTTTCTTCATAGTTATTATGTGTATACTTGTTTATCTCCAGTTTATCCCGTATATAGCTTGTTTGTATGTATCTGTTTGCATGTTGTCTCCACCATTAGACTGTGAGCTCCCTGCAGGTAGGGATTGTCTTTTGCCCATCTTTGTATCTTCAGGGCTTAGTGCAGTAGGCCCATAGTAAGCACTCAATAAATATTTACTCACATACCTGCTGTCTCCTCATTAGAATGTAAGTAAACTACTTGAAAGCTAGGATTATTTCATTCTTTGTACTTGTATTCCCTGTGCCCAGCCCAGTGCCTGGCGCACAGTAGGCACTTAATAAATGATTATTGACTGAGAGTAGAGTGAGCTTGGTCACAAATATATTTTCATTTTAAAAGCACAAATTCTCCAGCACCTAATATTGAGTCCTCTTAGGGAAATTTTCCAGACTTTGATGGAGAGAGAAAGTTGTTGCTGCTGTTTTCTATGAAGTCTTGGGTTTGGAGGAGGAAAGTGAAGCCAGCCAGAAGTTGCCCTGTGCCTGCTTGTTAAACAACATTGCCACAAGCTCACCACATGTAATGGAGGGTTAAGTTTGGTGGGTGAAAACAATGAAGGAAAACTAATTGAGGGTTTTTGTTCTCAGTCTGATCTTTTTCTCATTTCAGACTCACCACACACAATCTTTATCAACTGTTGGCCTCCTTTATTGGCTCTCCCATTACAGCAACTCAACACAGACCAAAAGAATGTATCTGGGTCCTATCCAAACAATCAGGTCCCACCCATGTCCATAGGAAGCCACCCTGGGAGAGACGAGACTCAATAATGATCTGATTAACCAAAGGGGCCTCCATCCATTGAGAGTCCAATTCCCTAACAAAGGGTGAAAAAGAAAAAGTAACAAATTAATCTATATAATCCCCCTGAAGGAAAAATCTGATTTTGCGCCTACTATCTCTCATACCTCACCATTGTCACCGGGTAACTCATCTTCCAGCAAGAAGGAAATTAACTCTGAGACTCACTACTCCTCAGAACCTGCAAGCTCTGGGACCCTTTCTCCTTCCCACAGAGAAAGAGGGTAGATGTTAGAGAGCTCCTTCAAGATCCTCCATTTAAGGAAACCTCTCTCCCCTACCTCAGTGCTTTTAGCTTCTATCCATTAGACTGTGAGCTCCTTGAGGGCAGGGACTGTCTTCTGCCTTTCTTTGTAGCAGTGCCTGGCTCACAGTAGGCACTTCACGTTTACTGACTGACTGACTTAAGCCTGTGAGGGTCCTAGAGAGTATCAGCCTGGTCTACTGATAAGGAAGAATTCATTTCTCATTTATCAGGACCAGATATCAGAAACGAAGGCTGTAGATTTACAACTGGAAGAGATCTCAGAGATGACCAAGTCCAACACCTTGCATCTGACAGATGAGGGAAACTGAGGCCCAGAGAGGCTAATTGATTTGCCCAAAGTCACACAGTCAGTAAACTGCAGGAGAGAGGGATTTAACCTCAAGTCCTCCAACTCCAAGTCCAGAGCTCTTTTCACTACACCACAGCGACACACAGAGGACATTTTTCATGTGAATACTGATGCTGCCTCAAAAACCAACCAGGTGTGAGATCAAATCCACCGAGATCACAGGATTACAGATTTGGTGCTAGCAGGGACCTCAGAAAGCCAATGAGTCCAAACAACTCATTTTACAGAGAAAAATAACTGAGGTACAGACTTTCCAGGGTCACAGAGCTAGCCAATGTATAAGGGTGGGATTTGAACCCAAACCTTCCTGACTCCAAATCCAGTGTTCTTTTTCACTACACCACAATATGTACCAGAGGAGTTTTTCAAGAAGGAAGGCAGGGGGGAAAGAAGGAAGAAAGGAATGGAGGGAGGAAGGGAGGGAAGAAGGAAGGAAAGAAGGAAGGAGGGAAGGAAAGAAGAAAACTGTGCCTACTCTTTGATCCAGCAATACCACTACTAGGTCTGTATACCAAAGAGATCATAAAGAAGGAAAAGGACCCATATGTACAAAAATATTTATAGCAGCTCTTTTTGTGGTAGCCAAGAATTGAAAATTGAAGGGATGCCCATCAATTGGGGGATGACTGAACAAGTTGTGGTATATGAATGTAATGGAATACTATTGTGCTATGAGAAATGATGACCAGGCAGGTTTTAGAAAAACCTGGAAAGACTTACATGAACTGATATTGAGTGAACTGAGCAGAGCCAGGAGAACAGCAACACTGTGTGATGACTAACTATGACAGACTTCTTCTCAGCAATACAAGGGTCCAAGACAATTCCAAAAGACTTGTAATGGAAAATGCTAACTCCATCCAGAGAAATAACTATGGAGTCTGAATACAGATTGAAGCATACTATTTTCACTTTTTTTGTTATTTTGTTTTTTCTTTCTCATGGTTTTTCCCTTTTGTTCTGATTCTTCTTTCACAACATGATTAATGTGGAAATATGTTTAACAGGACTGCACGTATAAACCTATATCAGATTGCTTGCTATCTGGGGAAGGGGGAAGGGAGAAAACTTTGGAACTCAAAATTTTATAAATTTTATAAAAATAGTTGCCTTTTTATATTTTATATATAAATTTTATACATATATTATATATTTATATAATATATAAAATTTATATACTATTAATAATATATAAATGTTATAAAAATAGTTGAAAACTATCTTTACATGCAACTGGAAAAAAATAAAATACTATTAAGAAAAAAGGGAGGGAGGGAGAAAGAGAAGGAAGGAGGAGAAAGAAAAAAGGAAAGGAAAAAGAGAGGAAATGAAAAAGGGAGAGAGGAAGAGAAGAAAGGAAGAGAAAGAAGAAAGGGAGGAAAAGAAAGGAGGAAGGGGAAAAGGGAGAGAGGGAAGGAGGGAGGGAGGGATAAGAAAAAGAGAGACAGAAGAAGAAAAGAAAGAAAAAATAGCTGTTATATCTAGCCCACATATGATCCTGCTGGAAGAGCCTCTCTTTGGCAGTTTCTAAGTACAGAGTAGAAGACAAATACATCTGGTTTCCACTCAATTTAGTCCCTTTTTGTTTGGTGGGAGAGAAGAATCTATAAATAATCCAGGATCCTCTGCCCTTACATGTGAAAAATGAGATGCTATCATCACACAAACTTCCCTGTTCAAGAAAGAAGAGTTTTCATAGAGTTTTGAATATAGTTAACAAACACCTCCATTTAAAGAGGAGAACAGGATGTTTGGTAAAGACACCCAGATATCCCACTGCACTGCTGCCCTAAATCAAACTGCAAGTGATCAATGTTCACACTGGACAGAGGAAAAAAAGGATAGGGCGAGGGATTGGACCTGTGATTTCAGTGGTATAGGGAACTCCCAAATGCAGAAACTCCTTCCACCGATTCAGGTTAGCACCTTCTCTAAAAATTGATCATTTTAGAGCACTGCCTAGAGCACCCAGAAATTAAGAGATTAAGGATCACATAGTCAATCTGTGTCAGAGGCAGAACTCAAAATCAGGTCTTCTTGGCTCTGAGCCCAGTTCTCTATACAATACACCATAAAGTCTCAGAGAAAAATGCTACTGGGAATCCATTCCAGGCAGAGGGTCTGTGCTAGGATTCATGAATGGTTTCCAAAATGATTTAGAAACTGCATGTTCTATTTATATTTACCAGGTAGTGCTAACAAATCTAGGCATATAAAGCACCACTCTCCAGGGGTCAGAAGGTCTCTGATGTGGAAAAGAAGCTGCAATTTAAATGAATAAAATCGAACAGCCTTAGGGAGGAAAAAAAAAAAGCAAATATGTTGCTATAAGGTAAGCCATGACCCCAAACCTTACTGCAAAATCTATAAGCAATGACAAATTAAAAAATAAAAACAAAGAAACTTGGGAAGACTTGTATGAACTGATATGGTATGAAAAAGAATTTGAAAAAATTTTTATGATACTCATAATAATGTAAAGGAAAATCACACTGAAAGACTTCAGTGCTATGATTAATGTAGTGTCTAACTGGGGAAGATAGGGAAACATGTCCCATGAAAGGAAACATAGTCTAACAGAGAGTGACCTCAGATCCAGGGGAGACCTGGACTCATCCTCAATCTTGCCACTGGCACATCTTGGCTATGGGACCTAAAGCAAGTCACTGGACCTCTGAGGGCTCTGGGCAATTCTCTAAAACTATATGTTGAAGTTGATGCTGTTGTTCAGTCATGTCCAACTATTCGTGACCCCACTTGGGGTTTTCTTGGCAAAGATACTGGAGTAGTTTGCCATTTCCTTCTCCAACTCATTTTTATGGATAAGGAAACTGAGGCAAAGAGGGTTAAGTGACTTGCCCAGAGTCACAAAACTAGGAAGTGTCTGAGTTCAAATTTGAACTCAGGTCTTCCGGACACCAGGCCCAGCACTCTATCCACTGAGCCACCTGGCTGCCATATGTTAAAGAAAAGATTGTCAATTTATGTTGTTAGAGGAAGGTCTTTGCCAGGAGCTCCTACACCAATTAAATCATAGATCTAGTCATAATTTTTTTAAAAAATGTTTAATGCCTCCATACTCTGGAGAGGAAGTAGACTACAAGTGCTAGGTATATTAATAATCTGTACATTTTCAGACACCATTTAATGGGTTGATTTCTTTTGCTTGATAAGGGAAGGTTCTGCCATGGGTTGAAGTGGGGAGTCATTGGGAAATTACAATAATTTTATTTTTTTGACAGGGAGAATGCTTGTTTATTGACAAACCAACTGATATTGTTGTTCACACTTCATTTGCAAAAAGGACCAATGACATCATGGGGCGATGTACTGACTTGGGTGTGAATTGGATTTAAGTGAGGCAGAGTTGCACAAAATGGTCAGCCTCACTTTCCCACAGTCATCAAAGTCCAGTAGTGAGATAAAGATCATGATGACTGGCAATGGCCAGGAATACCGTGGATGACCTTGGCGTCTTCAATGTCTGCCCAAGCTCTAAGGGCTCCCCATGGCATCTGCTTCAGCCGCCTCCATGGCCTTTGGAACAAATTGTTCCCATGCACCCATTCCAGTGCAGGAAGTCTTCACAGGCTTGGGGTAGACATCCCCCTAATTCACCAATGGAGTTGAGGACTGCCAGTTACCCTCCACCTGGTTTAACCCATCTGCTGAGACAGTTTTACTGGGTTGTGGCCACTGTGCATGCTACAGCTCCTGGAAGCCACAGGGGAGAGTTCGGTGACAGGTGGACACCAAAGGTAGATGATTAGCCCTGAAAAGAGCTCAACAAATTCTCATGCCAGAGGTAATCCTCCATGAACACTCCATACATCACTGATGATATATACATACATATCAGCATCACAGCTTTCTTAATCCAGTGGGCAGATTCTAATTTGGCTATGTATGTTTTTTTTAACATATGTTTTTAAAACTTTGGGTTACAAATTTTCTCCCTTCCTCCCTCCCCACCCACCCTCATTGAAAAGGCAAGCATCTCAATACAGGTTATAGATGTGTAGTCATGCAAAACACTTCCATAGTAGTCCTGTTGTAAAAAACTAAGTATATTTCCTTTGATCTTATTGTACCCCTCATTTATTCTATTCTCTCTTTTGACCCTGTCCCTCTTCAGAAGTGTTGGCTTTTGATTATCCCCTCCCCCAATCTGCCCTCCCCTCTATCAACCCCCTGCTCTCTTGTCCCCTTCCCCCCCACCTTCCTGCAGAATAAGATAGATTTCCATACCCCATTGTGTATGTTATTCCCTCCTTAAGCCAAATCCTATGAAAAGTAAGATTCACTCATTCCCTCTAACCTTCCCCCATTTCCCCTCCACTGTAAAAGCCTTTTCTTGTCTGTTTCATGTGACATATTTTACCTCATTCTACTTCTCCCTTTCTCCTTCTCCCAGTATAATCTTCTCCCACCCCTTAATTTTATTTTCCAGATATCACCCCTTCATCTTCAACTCCCCCTGTGCCCTCTATCTATCTATCTATCTATCTATCTATCTATCTATCATACAAACATATAATTTTTCCCCTCCCACTACCCTAATACTGACAAAGGACTCATGAGTTACAAATAGCATCTTTCCCTGCAAGAATGTAAACAGTTCAACCTTAATAAGTCTCTTATGATTTCTCTTTCCTGTTTACCTCTTCCATGTTTCACTTGAGTCTTGTATTTGAAGGTCAAATTTTCTATTCAGCTCTGGTCTTTTCCACAGGAATGCTTGAAAGTCCCCTATTTCATTGAATGATCATTTTTTACCCTGAAGGATTATACTCAGTTTTGCTGGGTAGGTGATTCTAGGTTGTAGTCCTATCTCTTTTGCCCTCTGGAATATCATACTCCATGCCCTGTGGTCCCTTAATGGAGAAGCTGCTAAATATTATGTTATCCTGATTGTGTTTCCACAATACTTGAATTGTTTCCTTCTGGCTGCTTGCAATATCTTCTCCTTGACCTGGGGATTCTGGAATTTGGCTACAACATTCCTAGGAGGTTTCCTTTGGGTATCTCTTTCAGGAGGTGATTGGTGGATTCTTTCAATTTCTATTTTGCCCTCTGGTTCTAAAATATCAGGGCAGTTTTCCTTGATAATTTCTTGAAAGATGATGTCTAGGCTCTTTTTTTGATCATGGCTTTCAGACAGTCCAATAATTTTTAAGTTCTCTCTACTGGATCTATTTTCCAGGTCAGGTGTTTTTCCAATGAGATATTTCACATTCTCTTCTATTTTTCATTCCTTTTGATTAGTGTTACAGTGACTTGATTTCTCAAATTGTCCCTATCTTCCAATTTCTCCATTTAATTTTTGAGGAAGTATTTTCTTCAGTAAGCTTTTGGACTTCCTTTTCCATTTTGCTAAGTTTGCTTTTAAGGGCATTCTTCTCCTCATTTGCTTTTTGGACCTCTTTTGCCATTTGGGTTAGGCTATTTTTTAAGGTGTTATTTTCTTCAGTATTTTTGGGGGTCTCCTTTAGCATCACTCTCAGTTTTTCCTCTACTTCTCTTACTTGCTTCTCAAAATCCTTTTTGAGCTCTTCCATGGCCTGAGACCAATTCATATTTTTCTTGGAGGCTTTGCATGTAAGAGCTTTGGCTTCATTGTCTTCTTCTAGTTGTATGTTTTGATCTTCTTTGTCATCAGAGTAAGATAATACAGTCTGACTCTTTCTGCACTGCTTGCTCATGATTTTGGCCAATTACTTGAGTTATAAACTCTTTGTTAAGGTAGGAATCCGTTTCCAGTGTGGAGATTGTACTGTCCCAAGCTTTAGGGGTTTTGTGCAGCTGTGTTCAGAGATACTTCTAGGGACCTGTAAATTTTCAGTTCTTCCAAGGTGCTATGATCAAGGGTGAGGTGTTTGCTCCTTTCCTGGCCTGTGCTCTGGTCTATGAGCGCTCTTTTCTGTCTTGGAGCTATGAGGAGGGTTTCCTTACCACAGCCACTACAAGCTCCACCATGCCAGCGCTCCTCCTTGTCCCAGGACCATCACCCAGAACTGTGACCCAGATCCAAGCACAGGCAAAGCAAGAGAATCCTGCAGAAGCAGAGAGATCCCTGCAATCCCCCTCTGATCAGCCACTGGATTTCCCCTCAGTCTGTGGGCCCAAAGCTCAGGAGGCAGCTGCTGCCCCCGCCAAGCTCAGGGACTGGAGCTGAGACCACTGGCTTCTCTCTCTCCCCACTGACACAGACTTTTCCCACTGACCTTCCAAGCTGTCTTTGGCGTTCATGGGTTGAGAAGTCTGGAAACAGCCACAGCTGCCCTCGATTCAGTCCTCTGAGGCCTGTTCCAGGGTCTCTTTGGCCTGCGCGCCCACACCTAACTGCGCTCCTCTCCCTGCCCGGCATGATATACCTTTCTGATCAACCATCCAGGCTGTCTTGGGCTGGAAATTTGTTTCACTCTGTCTTTTTGTGGATTCTGCTGCTTTAGAATTTGTTTAGGGCCATTTTTTACAAGTATTTGGAGGAGTTTGGGGGAGAGCTCAAGCAAGTCACTGCTTTTACTCCACCATCTTGGCTCCACCCCCCAGAGGACTTTGTAAGCAAGAAAAGTTACTAAACTGTTCATACCCTTTGACTCAAAGATCCCATTACTGGGACTACTTTACATCCCAAGGAAATGATCAAAAGGGAAAAAAACCCTTGCACAAAAATGTTCATATTGGCATTATTTTAATAACAAAAAACTAGAAATAAAATATGTGTCCAACAACTGAGAGCAAGTTAAAAAAAGTATGGCCTGTGAACGTAATGCAATATTTTTTGTTATTTAGTCATTTTCAGTCTTGTTTGACTCTTTGTGATCCCATTTGGGGTTTTCTTGACAAAGATACTAGAATGGTTTGCCATTTCCTTCTCCAGTTCATTCTACAGATGAGGAAATTGAGGCAAACAGGGTCAAGTGACTTGCCCAGGGCCATACAGCTGGTAAGTAAGTGTCTGAGGCTAGATATGACTCCAAGCCCAGAGCTGAATCCTGGGCAGCCCAGAGCTACCCATAGTGGGAGCCAGGGGCAAAAGGCTAATTCAGCCTCAGCCTAGGGTCTCTGCCTCAGAGATGCTCTTGGTGGATCCTGGTGACTTCTTTGCTCACAGTGTCTAGTGAGAGACCATATTTTAAGGAGAGAGGTCTTGAGGCCTTCTCCCCTCAGGCCATATAGCCCCATGAAAGGGCTTCGGTCATTATCCTCTGTTTTTATTCTTAGTGAATTTTGTGATCTTTTGAATTTTGAAAGGTCAGGCAGGTGTTCAGAGGGCCCCAATACTACAGAGTATGGGTTTTGAAGCTAGCAAAGTTTCAATGTCCAGAACAGCACTGAGGGACCTTTGAGGATGACCTTCAGCATCTAGCCCAGAAGCAGCTGAGGACTCATCCGGGAGTCATGCCACATCTGGATGTGAACTCAGTGTGACCAATGCTATGCAGGACCTGAGCTAAGAGTGAGTGTGTCCCTGAAGTGTTGGGAGGAAATAGATACACTTTGTTCTTGCTCTGTCTTTAAGGTAGATGTCCTTTGTAAAAGCTTACCGATGTTAAGTAGCTAAATGAAACTGGGGCAGTAGTCACTGTTACTCAACAAGAAGGCGGGGGGAGGTGTGTGACATAGCTGGTGGGTGCTTGAGCCTAATCCAGTAGAGAAGAGAACCCTCCCCTCAAATGAAACCTGAGGAGAAAATGTAGCAGCTTGGATCTAAATCAATGGGAGAGAGTTTACATGTATTTCAATATAATTGGTTTTCTTTGTAATACTGTGTATTTTGTTTTACGCATTTACAAAACTTTATTCTGAGGATTCCACAGGTTTCACCAGATGGACAAAAGGGTTTGTGACACAAAAAAAGTTCAAGAACTCCTGGTATAGGCGGTAAGACCTTCCAGGTGATCTTGTTTATGGATGATGTACTGATTAGATTAAATCTTCAAAACCTCCTATATGAAACCCAAAATCACCCAAAAGAGTTCAATCTAACCATGAGGAAAAACCAAGCAGATAAAGAATGACTACTGTGGAGGGAAGGAAGAGAGGGAAGGAGGAAAGGAGGGAGGAAGGAAGGAAAAAAAGAAAGAAAAGGGAAGGAGGGAGGAAGGGAAATGGCTCTTTTCCTTATAAATTTAATTCACTTCCCTCTATATAGAATTGACTTTTATTAGAGAAACCTGATGTAAAGATTTTTCCCAGTTTCCTATCCTTCTAATTTTACCCACATTGGTTTTGTTTATGCAAAATTTTTAAATTTAATGTAATCAAAATTATCCATTTTACCCTCTATGAACCTCTCTACCTCTTGCTTGGTCATGAACTCTTCCCCTATCCATAGATCTAGTGGGTCATTTCTTCTATTTTCTACTAATAATTTTCTACTAATAATTTGCTTAGGATATTACCTTTTACATCTAAGTCATGTACCCATTTTGAGCTTATCTTGTTATGTAGTGTGACACACTAATACACTGTTAGTAAAATCCTAAATTGGTCCAACCATCCTGGAAAACAATTTACAATTATGCAAGAAAAATCACCAAACTGTTCATATCCTTTGACTCAGTGATCCCACTACTGAGCAAATATCCCAAGGGGGATAAAAAACAGGGGGAAAGGTACTACATGTGCAAAAACATTTCTAAGGATTCTTCTGTGGTAGCAAAAATCCTGGAAACACAACGGGTACATCCATTGATTAAGACTGAACAAATTGTGGATTGTGAATATAATGGAATATTAGTATATTACAAAAGAATATTATTTCACTATAAGAGAGAATTAACACTAATACAGAAGTCAGAGAAATAGACCAGGCTGCCATGTACTGTCGGGCAACATGGTAAAGGTAGCTAAAAGAGCTGATGAAGGAGCTGTAACCACAGCATCCCTAGTGGTCTTTGTACAGGTGACCTTGAAAAGGGTCAGAGCCGATGACCAGTTGGGATGAAAGCAGCACATGACAGGAAGCAACAGACATCAGAATCTGGTGAAAAATAGTACCTGACAAGAGAGCAGGCACAGCAGGAGGTGACAGGATGATGTCACAGAACACAAGGGATCACTGCAGCGTCACATGCCTGATATGCTCCCTGGTCACGTGTACTCCCTGTATGTGCACCCCTTCACACGCGGAGGCCCATCTGTTCAAAACATATGACTATCCCACACATAATTCCTAAACAGGGCGCAGGCTCTTCCCACTGACTGTGTATGTATTTAAGAAAAAGTGGGCTCAGGGTTTATTCCAGGAGGAAGAGAGATAGTCTATTATTACTTTAGTTACATTGCTATTTAATTAAAATGCCTTTGCTATGAACTGAGTATGTATCATTTGAATGACTGGTAAAATGTAAAATCCATGTGTGGGGCCTAGTGAGCTGTGGTATAGAAAGGACTTAATAAATGGGGTCTCACAGTCAGGAAAAGAGCCTAATTTGCTGCATGAAAAATTCAAAGGAACATGAGAAGACTCTTATAAACTGACAAAAAGGGAACAGAAGGGAGAGAAGCATTTGTGTAGTGCTTACTATGTGCCAGAACATAGAGAACAAAATACATAATGATTGCCAATAATGTAAATTAAAACAACACTAAAAGGCATATGAATGCTAATTATAATAAGCAAACAGTGCTGAAATATACCTTTCTCCTCTCAATAGAGAAATGAGAGACTACCAATGTGTAAAACGATACAATTGGTTTGGCTTAAAGTTTTTTGTTACAAGTGAGAGTTCAAAGGGGTAGGAGTGAGGAGAGGGCATTAAGAGGAAATTGACTGTGGTGTGAAAACAAAGGGTAATAACAAAACTTGAAAAAGAAAAACAGCACCACCCAGGTCCAAGTGGTCATCTCAAAAACCATGAAACAAAATGGGTGCTCAGCTCTCCCATTCACATTATTTTTATGCTAAAAACAATTGAGTCAACTAAGAATAGATCATTTATTAAATATAAACTCATCTGTTTAGCTTTTAAAGCCCTCCACAATCTAGTCCCAACCCATTTTTCTAGCCTCATTGGACATTACTACCTCCCCCACTCCCTTCCCCCAAAAAAACTCCAATCTCCCATCTCCATTCCTTTATACTGGCTGTCCTCCATGCTTGGAACACATACTCCTCCCTGACCTGTATCTCTTAGAATTCTTACTTTCCTTCAAGACTTAGTCCAAATGCCACTTTCTACATGAAGCCTTTCCTGTTCCCTCTAGCCACCCTAGAGGGAAATATATGTCTCTGTAATATGATAATGTTATTATTTAGTATAATAGCATAATTATATAATTTATATACAATTATATAATATATATTTGCCTCCCCAAAATTATCTTGCATTTATTTTATGTATGTGTATAGTCATATGTATACATATAGACAGAATATAATTTCCTTGAGGACAGGGCCTATTTTCCTTTTGTCTCTGTATACCTAGCACTAGCATACTACCTGGCACATAGTGGAAATTTAATAAACATTTATTGATCAGGGAAGGCTTAATAAAGGAGTTGGCATTTGACGTTGGCTTTGAAGGAGTAGTAGGATGGAAACAGGAAGAGATGGAAACAGGTCAGCACAGGTGTAAGGAATAGGCCACATTTTTGTAAGACAGGTATAAATGGGGATGTTGCCTTTTGCAGCTTACTACAGGTTGGAGTTTAAAGACTGATGCAGGGTCTGATAACAAGGGATACTTTGTGAGGAAATGTGTTCAAACAGGCTGGACAAATCACAGATGTCCCAGAAGAGGTCTCTACCTCCTTTGGGAGCTTGGATTAGATGGGCTCAGGTTACCTCTGAGATTGTACAGTAACCCCCTCCTGCCTTGGAATGTTCTCCTGTAGAGGGGAGGAGCAAGGCACTGTGGATGCTAGAATGCAGTTGTGGTCCAAATATAAATACCATCGATAAGTTCCTTCTTTTTCCTCCTATCAGCTCATGCCTATCACTACACCACCACTCAATGGAACTCACTATATGAACTGCTGTTCCAGAAAGACTCTGCCAGACAATGGGCACGATTCTGCTCCTCCCTTTTGTCAATTCCCATGGAAAAGTAGGTGTGCAGTTGGAAATGAGTATTTATTTTCATTGTACATGCCCATCAGATCTGGGGTTCTCTGCTGTATTTAAACAGTCAAAGTGCAGCAGAGCTATTAGAAGTTATCAAACCTCCTTGATTTAATTCTAAGCAACTAATCTATGCCACCTAAATGAATACTTTCCATTCAAGGGTTTCCCATTTCCTTGGTTTTTCTCTGCCTTACACCCTGCTTCACCACCAACATCTTTCTACATTTCTAAATATCAGTTTCACTATCATTCTTCAATGGCTTATGGCCAAAAGCAATAAAATCTAATCTGGACTCCTCCCCCAGCCCTCACCCCCATCAGCTGAAGGCAACCTTCTTCCTCTTTTTGACCTGAAGTGAATCACTGAAAGACACTCAATGTCCATGAAGTCAGAAGTCCTGGGTTCAAGTCTTGGTTCTGCTGCTTCCTAGATATGTTCATGTGTTTTTTAATTGTTTCAGTCATACCCAATTCTCCAAGACCCCATTTGGGGTTTTCTTGGCAGAGATACTTGAGTGGTTTGTCATTTCTTTCTCCGGCTCATTTTACAGATGAGGAAACTGAGGCCAACAAGGTTAAGTGACTTGCCCAGGATCATGCAGCTAATAAGTGTCTGAGGCCAGATTTGAACTCAGGAAAATGAGTCTTCCTGACTCCAAGCCTGACACTCTAGCCACTGAGCCACCTAGCAGCCAAATATGTTGGCAGGATCATAGATTTTGAAGTGAAAGAGACCTTGGAGGTCCTCTAGTTTAAACCTCTCATTTTATAGTTGACTAAGCTGAAGCCACAGAAAGTTAAGTGATTTTCCCAAGGGCACAGAGATAATAGCAGGGGCAGGGGTGGACTCAGGTCTCTGATTCCAGAGCCAATTGGTCCTTCCTCTGTCCTGTGATGCCTGTTGGTCTTTGGGCAAGTAACAGCCTCTCAGAGGCTCAGCTTCCTCATCTATAAAATGGGGATAAGAATTCTAATACTATCAACCCTCACAGAGCTTTTTTCCAGCTGTGCCTTGTGTCAACCTTAAAAGCACAATGGTGATATTCTCCATTAACATGGGCTATTTTGCTTAATCAGCTGGCTGACCCCTTGGATGGGTGACCTAAGAGAATACAGGACACAATTTTTGATGGAGAAAATGGGAAGTCTGATGAGGGAAAAGATGAAAAAGGTGTGTAATTTTTATCAGGTGAAGAACTACCAGCCCACTTCCCACCTCGCCATGAAATCACAGAGTCAGGCTTGGCTCAAAGTTAGGCTGCCAAACAAGCTGCACATGAAAGGGATATCCCTTAGGTTCCAAGTAAAACACTGTTGATTCATTCTATTGAAATACGGTTTAAAAAAAACCAACAATAAAAAGTTAACTGGAAAACTTGGGGACTAATCTGAGTTAAGGTCTTTCTGACTTAAGAATAATTTAAAGCACATTTTTCTTACTGTCAGTACACAAAGTAATTCAAACTAAGCCCCCCCCCCCAGGAGGTGTACAGACCTATTTTCAAGGTTAGAGTCCATCAAAAACCAGCCTTGGGCTAGAAGAAGGAAGGAGTGGGTTAACAGGATGGATATTACATTCAGCTCAATCCCTGGAGACTCCAATATAAAGTAAACAAGCCAAACTCCAAACAGAAATAAAATATACAAAGAGGAAGGGTATTAGAGTCTTGGGCTTCAGGCACGAAACAAAGCAAAGGAACAGCCACACATAGAGGGCTAAGTGGGAGGGGGAAACTGTGATTACTGCTACCCTTACCGACTCCCAGAAGAAACTTTCCAGTTTATCTTGTGTTAGATATAGAGATCAGGAAGACCTGGGTTCAAATTCTCTTGATACTTAACAACCTGAGCCTCGATTTTCCTCTGAAAAAATGGGGTTGATAATAGAACCTACTTCACAGGCTTGTTCCATCAAATAAGATAATTTTTGCAAACCTTAGAAGCATTATATAATTCTATAATATATTTCATAATGCTGTAATATAATTATAGTAATGCTATAATATGTACCATGCTATAATATATACTATAATGCTATAATACATTCTATAATGCTATAATTATATCATGCTAGAAGCTAGCTACTATTGTTGTTTGTTTCTCACAACAGTCAAGTGAACTAGATGCTATTATCATCACAATTTTTAAAACCTCAAAGAGGTGACTTGACCAGAGTCACACAGCTAGTAAACGTCTGTGATGGGAACTGAACTCAAATCTTACTGACTCCAAGTCCATTTTGCTATCACTCATACTACCCCGAGGCTCTCCCTCAGAGCCTATCCCTGTTTTGCATGGCCTCAAACATTAACTAGATATGTGACCCTAAGCAAGTCACTTAACCTCTGTCTGCCTCAGTTTTCTCATCTGTAAAATGTGAATAATAACAGCACCTACCTCACAGGGTTGATGTGAGGAACAAATGAGATATTTGAAGAGCACTTTGCAAAACTTAAAGTGCTCTATAAATGCTAGCTATTATTGATACTGTTATTATGGATAGAAGCTAAGGATTCCAAGTAGAGAGGGGAAATAAATTTTAGACATGGCGGACAACCTGTATAAAGATACAAAGGTAAGAGATGGAGTGTCAAATTTGGAGAGCAGCAAATCGACCAGTTTTGCTGGCATGTAGAGCATGTTGAGGACAGTAATAAGAAAAAAGTCATAAGAAAGGAAAGTAGATTCAATAATGCCAAAAACTGTTGCAACCACACAGGCTCCTCTCCTGCAAACATCCTCACTGAATAAGAAATGTGGGTTGGCTGAGGAACTCTTGAGACTGAAGCCAGGCAAGCAATTCAGCTGGAATCCTCTAAGAAGTCTCTCTCAATGCTGAGTCTATTTAGACAGCATGACATCACTTTAAGGGGGGAAGAAAAGGACAGCCGTTCATGGAAGGACATTTCCTCTGCATCTCCCATCCTCCTCCTGCCCCCTTCCACCCCCTGCCTTGTTTGCTGCTCCAGTCCGACACTTGTCAGGATGTTCCTCTTCCCCTTCCACTGTTCTCAACAGGAAACACGGGGATAGGGACGGAGGTGCTGGGGTGGGATCAGAAGAGAAGAGCCGGCTCTGGGCTTAAGCTTTGAGCCTTGACTTCTGCTTTTTAAAAGAGAGATATTCCTGGTGCTTTGAAGACATGATCTCATACCTTCAAGGCTCTGGGGTCTTAAGAAAGGGATAAACTGATTTTCCCACTGGGATGGCAGTACATAAAAAGGGAGGAAATATTTCAATTCAATCCTACAAACATTTGTTAAGCATCCCTCAGGATGCTGTGCAAGGCACATGGAAGACTGGTCATCAGTGGAAAAGGACAATATCTACTCCACAACTTTCGTATTTTATAATTCTTCATATACTTGAAGTCCCTAAGTCTTACCTCCAAATATTTTGCTTTTTTGCAGCTAGGTGGCACCATGGATAGAACTGGACCTGACATCAGCAAGTCACCAAGAATCAAATGACTCAATATTTATGAAGTGCTTAACACAGTGCCTGACACATAACAGGTGATATATAAGTGTTTACTCCCTTCCAAGTCCTGAGTTCAAATCCAGCTTCAAACACTTACTAATTGTGGGACCCTAGGCAAATCACTTAACCTCCATCTGCCTCAGTTTCCTCATTTGTTAAATGGATATGATAATTGTTGTAAAAATCAAATGAGACATCTGTAAAGCACGTTGCAAACCTTAAAGCACCATATAAATGCTAGCTATATTTTTCATAATTTTTATTGATGCATTTTGTTTTTACATCACAATCATTTCCAGATATCCCACTTCCCCCTGCAACTGCTTTCTAATAGGCCAATGAAACCGTAAAGATGAAGCAACTTTGTGATATGGGTTTGAAAGAGTAAACCTGGTCCTTATAGTGCTGTTCTCAACTGTGTATGCTATTCACATTTTGTGCAAAATGAAAAAAAAAAAGTCCAAGGGGATGTGGTGTCTGCTTTGCTCTGTGTTGAAGTTAAATTCCTGCTGGTGCAGTCTGGAAGAAATTCTGTTGCACCGATGCAGCACAGAGTGTTTGCTGTAGTGTTGTTTAGTCTGGGCAGGCCTCTGCAGGTCAGCCCCTAGGCCCCCGAAGCAACTGAGCTGAACTCCAGAGATACATCTGTTTCAAACCAGGTCACAGCTGGTCCAGTGAGAGGCCAAGTCATTCATAACAACCCACGGTCAAGCAATGAGAGTTCACCTTTCTATAGCACATAATGGTTTTAAAAGTGTTTTTTCCTTAAGCAATTTGGAATTATGTAAACAAAGTGACTAAAATGTCCATACTATTTGACCCAGAGATTCTGCTCCTAGGGCATATACCCCAAGAAGGTCCTTAATAAAAAAGAAAGTCCCCATATACAAGAAAATATTTATAACAGCACCTTTTGTGATGTCAAGAGTTGCAAATAACATTGATGTTCATCGATTGGCTAACACATAAATCAACTGTTGCTTGTTAAACAACTTTTAACTCCTCCTGTTTAATTTTGGGTCCAGTTCATTGTCTCTTTTCCATATCTCTGCAAGATGATTTGTCCATTTGACTTATATGTTATAATTTGGATAGTAGACATTTTTCACCCATTTGATTTTCCTCTGTGATTATTTGAGACAAACTCTTTTGAGCAATTATTCATATCATATAGTAAGTGCTGCAGTTTTCTGGGGCTGCATATAATCTGCACAGTGTCTCATCATCCACAAAGAGAAGCATCGCTAGAACCCCAGCTTCTATAATGAATCCATCTTCCATTTAGACATTACACTGGACATCCTTTGTGATAGTGGCAAATATCTTTGGCGAGCTTGTTTTATGGCTCACTTCATATGTTAATCAAGATTGTCAAAGTTAGCTTTGTTTCAACCTCTGATATATATATGTATAGGAGAATCCTTGTTGTTGGAAAGCCATAAGGCAATGTCTTGCTCAACCCGTGAGATTATATCTAGCTATAAAAACATGTCCACATATATGCTTCTTGTGAGCTGGGATTGTATAACACATCTTTTTGGTAACTCCCATAGAACTGTTTCTAGTCTTTGTCAACCCAGACCTCCAGATTGGGAGGGGCCTTGAGGCAGGGTGCTGCCTTGCCAGTGAAAAGTAAGGAGTCAGGCAGTCATGAAAGCTCAGACAGACTCAGTGACTCTTGTTCTGCCTCAGACGCTTAACTCAGGGGCCTCAAATCCCTCATCCACAAAGTTTTGGGGTTTGAATCAGTATCTTCTAAGGTTTCTTTCAGTTCTAAATCTATAATCCTAGGGTTATTATAAGGAAAGCATGTTGAAAAAAGTTTTATTGATGTCTTTTGTTTTTATGTCACCTAATTTTTTCCCTGTATCCTTTCACCTCACCTCTCCTAGAGAGGCATCCCATGTGTAAAGAATTTTTTTTAAAGGAAAAGAAGGAAGAAAAAAGAATGAGCAAGTGATCAATACATAAAAAATCTAAAAATATATACAGCGTTCCACATCTGTGGACCCTCCTCCCTACCTCTGCAGAGAAAGCAGAGATGGGGGGGGGAGATCTTGGCATAGCTCTTCTTTAGGATCATGCTTGTTCTTTATACTTTTGAAGCATACTTTTTTTTGGAGGGGGGCTGGGCAATGGGGTTAAGTGACTTGCCCAAGGTCACACAGCTAGTAAGTGTTATGTGTCTGAGGCCAGATTTGAACTCAGGTCCTCCTGAATCCAGGACCGGTGCTCTATCCACCGCGCCACCTAACTGCCCCCAAAGCATACATTTTTGATTGCTTTTGGTGGTTCTTTCCATTTGCATCGTCATAGTCACCATGTATATTGTTTTCTTGTCTCTGCTACTTCACTCTGTATCAGTTCATAAAAGTCTTCCTGTGCTTCTCTGTATTCATCATAGTAATCTTTTCTTACAGCATAGCAGTATTCCCTTTACATTCATGTGCAACAGTTGATTTATGTGTTAGCCAATCGATGAACATCAATGTTATTTGCAACTCTTGACATCACAAAAGGTGCTGTTATAAATATTTTCTTGTATATGGGGACTTTCTTTTTTATTAAGGACCTTCTTGGGGTATATGCCCTAGGAGCAGAATCTCTGGGTCAAATAGTATGGACATTTTAGTCACTTTGTTTACATAATTCCAAATTGCTTAAGGAAAAAACACTTTTAAAACCATTATGTGCTATAGAAAGGTGAACTCTCATTGCTTGACCGTGGGTTGTTATGAATGACTTGGCCTCTCACTGGACCAGCTGTGACCTGGTTTGAAACAGATGTATCTCTGGAGTTCAGCTCAGTTGCTTCGGGGGCCTAGGGGCTGACCTGCAGAGGCCTGCCCATTCATTTATATTCATTCACTGAACAAACATTCCTTTACTGCCAACTATGTGAAGGAAAATGTACCAGGTCCAAGTTTCATCACCAACACTGGCCCACCTGTTAATCCTCCAACAAAATACTCTATCTCCCATCCCAGCGCCTAGAATGCTCTGCTCCCTCATCTTAATTTCTCTGACTTCCTTCAAAGCTCAGTTCAAATCCCACTTTCTGAAGGGGGCCTTTTCCACTCTCTCCAGCTGCTATGTGCCTTCTCCACTGAAATTGCCTTCCATATAGTTTGTGTGTTTATGGATATATGCAGATATATGTACCTGGTTATTTAACTTGTCTCTCTCATTAGAATGTGAGTTCCTTGAATATAGGGACCGTACTTTTGCCCTTTTTTTGTATCTCCAGTGCTTGGGATAGTGCCTAGCATATAGTACAAGCTTCATAAATGTTTGTTGACTGACTGACAGACTCAAAGAACTTACATTCCATTGAGGGAAAACAACATATACACTAAATAAGCAAATCTGTGTAAGGAAGTTGGTATTTTGCAGACCTAATCACAGAAAATGGATCAGAAAATGGATGCTGTTAATACTAACAGCATTAGTAAACTAATGCTCAGGGCTAGGCCCTACTAAGACCAGTCCAGTGGTTCATACTTGGGATTGGAATGAAGTAAGATATTCACAGACCACATAATATTCAACAAAAGTTTTCACAAATGGCATGGAAAAGATACTCACCAAAGGTATGTTGTTGGTTTGCTAGACTCAGTTCCCCTTGCTCCTGTACCCCAATTCTCTATGAGAGGAATGCCTAGTCAGGAGGGTGACTGAAGGGAGTGCTTGACTGGTAAGGCATTGTTAAATCTATCAAACCTAAGTAATACTGACTGGTTTTTAATGCCCTAGGGGCCAGAAAGTTATATAAACAGTTCAAGCCTTAAGCCCCTGGACCAATCAAGTTTCAAGTTTACTTTCATTGATTTTTAAGGAAGCTTAGTTACATGTGGTGAACTTCTAGCTACTCTAGGGACCTACCATCATGATTCCCAACCAGATTAGTAGGAAATGTTTCCACTACATTCCACCCCTTGGTATCAAGATTCTAAAGGTTTTATAGAGGGCTTTCCATCACTTAAATAGGCCTTGCTGCTACTGTTCTGTCACTTTTCAGTCATGTCTGACTCTTCATGACCCCATTTGGGGTTTTCTTGGCAAAGATGCTAGAATGGTTTGCCATTTCCTTCTCCAGCTCATTTTACAGATGAGGAAACTGAGACAAACAGGGTTAAGTGACTTGCCCAGGGTCACACAGCTGGTAAGTGTCTGAGGCCAGATTGGAACTCAGGAAGATGAGTCTTTCTAACTCCAGACCCAGAACTCTACGTAATTGCTCCTTAAATGGTCTTAGGACCATGTTGTTACTGGACAGTGCTAAGAATAGGGAGACTCAGTTTCTGCGTGTGTGTGTGTGTGTGTGTGTGTGTGTGTGTGTGTGTGTGTGTGTGT
>NW_020949612.1:0-1033 GCF_900497805.2 Vombatus ursinus
TCTGAGGGTCTGGACAGGAGCAGGACCCGGCAAGTGGATCCCAACTTGGGTGTGGGGGGGTGTGGTAGAGAAACTGACACGCATCTCCTGACTCCACCAATCATCTGCCGCCCTTCTGCTCGTCCCGCCTCCCCAGCTCTAAGGCTCCACCCCATTTCTGTCGTCCTGTCCCGTCGTCCGGCCAAGTGCATTCTGGGACTTGTAGTTCCACGGCTTCTGCGCAGGCGCAGTTCCCAAACGAGGATGTGGGAGGGGGTAGGGCAGTCAGTCCCCTTCAGGCGTCGGTTTTTGGGTGGCTCCCGGGGTTCCTTTGGAAGGTGAGCGTGCGCTGCGGGAGGGCGTGGGGCATCGTGTGGCATTTGTGTGTCTCCTGCGTGTTGTCGGATATGTGTGTGCTCTGTGCCTCCCTAGTGTTGTGTTTGTGTCTCCTGTGTCTGTAGGCTTTGTGTCTCCTGCGTGTTGTTGGGTGCCTGTGTGTGCTCTGTCTCCCTTGTGTTGTGTTTGTGTCTCCTGGGTGTTGTGTTGTCTTTGTGTGCCTCGTCTGGGTTTTGTGTCCCCTGGGTGTTATTAGGTTTCTTTTCTGTATTTTGTCTCTTGTGTATTGTTATATCTCTGCGTGCTTTGTGTCTCTTGGGTGTCGTTGCGTGTCCTTTCTGGGTCTGTCTCTTGTGTGTAGTTATGTCTGTTTGTGCATTGTGTCTCCAAAGTGTTGTTCTTTTTTTTGCGTGCCTGGCCTCGCGTGTTGTTGGGTGCCTGTGTGTGCTCCCTTGTGTTGCGTTTGTGTCTCCTGGGCGTTGTGTTGTCTGTGTGTGCCTCGTCTGTGCTTTGTGTCCCCTGGGTGTTGTGGGGTTCCTTGTGTGCCTTGTGTCCCGTGGGTGTCGTTGGGTGTCCGTTCTGGGTCTGTCTCTTGTGTGTGGTTGTGTCTGTTTGTGCATTGTGTCTCCAGAGTGTTGTTCTTTTTTTTGCGTGCCTGGCCTCGTCTGTGCTTTGTGTCCCCTGGGTGTTGTGGGGTTCCTTGTGTGCCTTGTGTCCC
>NW_020949613.1:0-56923 GCF_900497805.2 Vombatus ursinus
TTGCCAGAAGAATACCAATATTGACCCAGGAAGTAGAATCCCACCAAGACATAATGGGAAACTAGAAAATTAAGGAGGAAAAGGGAGAGAGGGTTAGTTGGAATAGGATTGCCCCCACTCCAGAGACAGGGAAACATTTTTCACATAGGTTTACCTGGATAGTTGCAAGTGCCCAAACCGATCCCCCAAATGCAGACTCAGGACAAGCAACTCCACCCAGTGCCCATACCCAGAAGGGAGACAACTGAGTCCTGTCCCACCCATAACCCTACTAAAGAAAATCTCAGGATTATGATTAGAGGCAGTGCCAAGCATCTTACTCAATCTCTTCTCCATTTCACCCAACTTCCCAACAGTACCTCCCTTTTCGCACTCCCAAGAGGGCAATGTCTGATGCCTTTGATTTTTGCCCTTTACGTTATTTCTGAATGTGGGGAGGGGGCAGCCTAACTCAGACTATAGCTACCCTGTGACCTCTGATCTCATCCTATTTGCTCGGGTGCCACCTTTTCCCAGAAAACAAGGTAAATCATTCCCTTCCATTCTGGAAGAGAAGAGTTAAGGCTCTTAAGTACTCCCCCCACCCACCCACCCAGGTGCTAAAAGAGTTAGCACACAGGCTAGCAAAACAGCCTTACTGGCAGGGCTCATTGACCTTTCAGTCCCCATATCCAGGTAGGGAAGTAAATGGTTGAGAAGTCATTCTGGCTAGAGGAAGGGAGGGAGGGAGGGAAGGAGAGAGAGGAAAGAAGGAAGGGAAGAAAAAAAGGAAAAAAGAGAGTAAGGCAGGGAGGGGGAAAGCAGGGAGGGAGGGAGAAAGGAAAGAAGAGAGCAAAGAAGGGAGAGAAGAAGGAAGGAGGGGAAGGAAGGAAGGGAGGCAAAGTGGGAGGAAGGAAGTGGAGAGGAAGGAAGGAAGGAAGAAGGGAAGGAGGATTTGTTAAGCTCTACATGCCGGGCACCGTGCTAGGCGCTGATGCAGCTGCACCAAAGGGCGTCAGGGTGTAGGGGCTCTAAGGCAGCGCTTGGCCCAGCACGGGCCAGTCCTAGGCTAAGGAAAGGAGAGTCGGCGTTCTAAGGATGTGTAAAAGGAAGTAACAGAAAATTTAAAGAGTGATGAAGTCACAATAATGTACCCAGAGGCTGTGGTCGCAAGTTGGGAGGGTCATGAAGGAGTCAGAACCACACACACTCGAAGGGAAACCTTAAGCATCAACTGCAGGAGACTAGGGCAGCGCGGGCGGCCCCAGAGCCAGGGCCAGGTGCGGGGGCGACCCAAGGCGCCCCCCGGGGCCCCGCACGGGGGGGGAGGGCGGGCGGGGTGGCTGCAGCCTGGATGGATCGAGAAGCCTTGGGAGCGGGTGCACAAAAGCGGAGAGCGAGCCCGGGCCCGGGCAGCAGCAGCGGCAGCAGCAGCAAGAGAAGGAGGAGGAGGATGCGGATTACGTGGATACAGGAGCCCACATCTGGAGGCGCCCGGGCGCTGGGGGAGGGGGCGGCCGGAGGGGGGAGGGGAGACAGAACTCGCGCGGACCGGGCAGGGGCTGCCAGTGGTGGTGGGGGGGTGGCGCCTGCCCGCCCCTCCCTCCCCGCCCCCCCAGCGCCCGGGCGCTCCCCTCACCTCGAACATAAGCCCGATGAGGACGCAAAGCACCAGGCAGAAGCCGATGTCCGCATGGTTGTGGATGACGAACTCCTGGCTGAAGAGCGGGTAACTTTTCGTCCTCCGGCGGAAAGCCATGACAGCGGGCGCAGGGAAGCCGCCGCCGGGGCCCGCACCCTCCCCTCCGCTCGCTCGCTAGCGAGCCGCGCAAACTTCTCCAGCTCCCGGGTCCGCCGCCGGCCCGCCCAGCGCGGAACAACTTCTCCCGGCCACGCCCCCTATGCCCAGGCCACGCCCCCTTCCTTTCCTCCCTCCTCGCCTCCCCCTCTCTCGGCCCCCGGAACCCTCCTCCTCCTCCTCCCCCTTCCCCCAACCGGTGCCCTCAGCCCCGCCCTCCACGCGTCAAAGGGTGCTTGGCCACGCCCCCTGGAGGCTTAACTCTTTCCCACCCGTCGGGGAGAGAAGGGGGAAGAAAAAAGGCCGGGGTGCGTTCTTGCCGAGAGGCTTGCGGTTTAAAACCACAGAGGCTTTCGGTTTCCCCACATACACACACATACACACACACACACACACACACACACACACACACACACACACACACACACACACACACACACACACACACCCCCACACACACACCCCCTCTGTGCTCAAACCAACCCAAAGGCAGTTCCTAGCCAGACCTTTCTGAGTGCCAGCCCCCTCGAGCCGCTCTGCCTTTCCCACCCGACAGCGCCCCCAGCGCGGTCCTCCTCCTCCCGCCGCCTGCCCCTCCCTCTGCGCTGCTCCACCCGGCTGCCACTCCAGCGTTCTAGGCTCTTCTGGCTGGCTCTGCGTGACCCCCTCCCCCTAAAGCAGGCTTCTTTTTCTGATCTCTCATCTCCTCCCCCTTCCCCCCCTTCTCGTCCTCCCCTTGTGGCCCGGGCCCCTTGCGATTCCTCCTCAGCTGCCTCCTATTCTTGCTTCTTTTCTTGATCAGACGGCAAAAGTGACACCCCCTCCTCATTTGGGGGGAATGGGCCTGCATGGCCCATTCCTTGCTTTTGTGACCGTACTCTAAAAAATAACGTCCCTGGAAGAGACCCTGTGCAGTACTGTGTGCATGTGAAGGGGGTGGGAGTACGGCAAATTTATGCAATTGGATTATCATCATGATTGTGCCCTGGAACATAAAAACAATCCCAAGCATTTCCTAAGCGCCTACTATGTGCCAGACAAATCAAACGAAAGCTTCCACACTGCGTGCCAGGAGAATGGAATTAGGATATCTTGAACACAGTAGGGCAGTAAACATCAGCAGTTCAGCAGAGCAGATATTAAATGTGTACTGTATGCAAGGCACCGAGGAAGATTAAAAGGTAAGTGAGGCATTGGCCCTGTCCTTAAGGAAATTAAAGACAAAGCAATTATCCAAACAACTCAATGCAAAATAGGATTTGTTCAGTACCTAGGAAAGACACGATCTGTAGCCTAATAGCATAGCACAGTGCCTGGCACACAATAAAGGTTTACTTAACGCCTGTTGATTGACTGATGGACACATATTCAGAAGAAGAAAGAATATTTTCCACCTGAGAGAATCAGGAGAAATTTGAGCAGGACCATGAAGAATGGATAGGATTTTAACAAACCAAGACGATGGTGGGGGGCAGAGAAGTAGTTCCAAGAGAATGAATTAATCTATCAATCAATAAGCATTTATTAAATGCCTTTTATGTGACAGGCACTGTGCTCACTTTCAGTTCCCTTCTTTTACTAGTCACAACTTATTAACCACATCTTAGACTTTCTAATTATTTTAAACGTTTAAAAAAAATTTTGAGTTCCAAATTCTCTCCTTCCCTCCCTCCTTCTTCTCCCCCTCCCACTGAGAAGGCAATATCACTAATTACACATGTGAAGTCATTCAAAACAGATTTCCATATTAGCCATGTCACATAAAAAAATATAAGCAGAAACAAAGAAACTGAAAAAAATATGCTTCAGTCTGTACCCAGAATTCATCAGTTCTCCCTCTGGAGATAGATAGCATTTTATATCATGAGTCCTTTGGAATTTTCTTGGATCATTGTTTTGATCAGAGTACCCAAGTCCTTCACAGTTGATCATGTTACTCTGTACAATGTTCTCCTGGTTCTGCTCACTTCACTTTGCATTAGTTCATATAAGTCTTCCAATGTTTTTCAGACACTCTTTTACACACAGGTACATATATAACCTTTAACACCCTTCTGTTTTTTAATTCTTGCCTTGTTACAATCAATCAATCAATAAACATTTATTAAGTGCCTACCGTGCCAGGCTCTGGAAATACAAAAAGAAGCAAAAATACAAAAAGATGGTCCCTGCCCTTGAGGAGCTTAAAATCTAACAAAGGAGAGAACACAAGAAAACATGCAAATAGACAAAGCAAGCTGTATACAGGCTAAATAGAAATAATTAACAAAGGGAAAGTACTAGAATTGAGAGGAATTAGAGATGGCATCCAGTAAAAGATGTGATTTTAGTTGGGATTTAAAGGAAGCCAGGGAAGGAAGATACTGAGGGCTAGAGAGAAAGCAGAAAAGTCCTCTTAATACTTAATACTTGAGCTGAACCTTGAAGGGAGCTAGATCAGGAGAGAGCATTCTGGAGCTTTGCAAAGATATTTAGATCAGAGAAGGAATGTCAGGGTAAGTGGAACAGCAAGAAGGCTAATTTGGACAGAACACAGTGTCCAAGAGAGGAAGTCATGTGTAATTAGTCTGGAAAGAGGCTAGAGCCAGATTGTAAAGGGCTTTAAATGCTAAACAGAGGAGTTGGTATTTTATTCTAATGGCAATGGGACCCACTGATGCTTCTTGAAGAGAAGAGTGATATGGTCAGGCCCAAGCTTTAAGAAAATCAATTCGACAGTTTTATGAAGGATGGATTAGAGAGGGAAAACGCTAAATGCAAGGAGGTCAATTACAAGGCTATTCCAATAGTCCAAGAGGGAATTGATGAGGGTCTGGACTGTGATGTTGAGAGTAGAGAGAAGAGGACAGATGCAAAGGAATGCTGAGGAGGAGGAGACTTGAATCGTAAGTAAGCAGTTAAATATTATGAAATAAGACCTTTGAAACTATGAGATCTATAAATATACAAGGAAAAGGTAAGAATAATAACTCATTCATAACACTTTGTAACCCATGACCCATGGGCAGAATCTGAGCTCTTGACTCAAAAGGACCCAGGTCAATCCCAAAGACTTATCTAACAATTAATACTCCCCTTGACTAGGGCCATCTTTCAGAATCTCTTTGGGAAAATTAAATCTGACTTATTTTCTCTGTCTTCTCTGGGGTAAGTTAAGTTTCCTTCCTATAAGCAAACATTGGCTTCTGAACCACACTTAATTATAGAATACTCAGGACAATAAGCTACAAAGAAGGGATTAGTATTCCAAGCTCTTTCAGAAAGAGAACAGTTAATACTTCTCACCTCAAAGTAAGGGCCATTTCTCATTTCCCACCTTTCCCCAAAATAGTTCTTTGTTTGTTCTCCCAAAACTTATGACACCAATAGGAAAGGTGTTGGGGAAACCCCAACAGCACTTCAGTTGCTGTTTCTATTGAGTATAGTTTCTGCCTCCCTGTCCCCCAGCTGCTGCCACCACCTCTGCATCTTCCTCCGTTGCTGCCATTTACTGTCCCTCTACGCTCATCTCTGGCAACTTCTGTAGCTCCTGGCGCTTAGTAAGCCTTCTCTACCCCCAAGCCAATGACATAATGTGGAAACTCTCACCTGCAATTCATCTTCCTTCTTTCTGTTTCCCTGCCACTACTGCTCTCCAAGCAACCAGTTTTATGGTTTCTCCCATGTATATTTAGTCTTCAGATTTGTCAGAAATTTTTTTCTTACAGTATCTGCATAAACTCTCTTGTTTCCCTCCCAATCCTTTACCAAATGGTGTAAAGAAAGAAGAAATGGGGTCTAACAGACCATCTTCTTGTTATTTTGCTTACTCTATTCTCCCTCAGTTAAAGACTCTTTAGTCCCTGCAGACTGTATTGGGTACATACGTGCATCATTTCCGTCACATATTACATATCATCCAAAAGACATAATAGGGTATTATCAAATGAACCAAATGCAGTAGGTCATATACAGGTATATGTTAATCAATCAAATAACAAATCAATCAGTAAGCATTTACTAAGTGCCTGTTACTGTCAAGCACTGCCCTAGGCTCTAGGGATATAATACAAAAGTGAGAAAGACTTATTCCTCAAGGAACTTAAATTCTACTGGAAGGATTCCACATTTTTACAAATAAGTCAATACAGGATAAATACAGAGTGATGGGATGGGGGTGGAATAATATAGCTAACATTTATGTAACATTTTAAAGTTTACAAAGTGCTACATAAATATTATGTCTCATTTTATTCTCACAACAAACCCTGTGAGGTAGGTGCTGTTATTATCATCCCCATCTTAGCGATGGGAAAGTAAGGCATACAGAGGTTAAGTGACTGTCCAGGGTTACACAGCTAGTAAGTTTCTAAGGCTTGGTTTGTACCCAGTTCTTCCTGACTACAGGGCCAGTACTCTGGGCCATGTAGCTACCTCTAATCAGGATAGGTACCTTGAAGGAATAAAGAGTACAGCTACATAAAATAGGTTTTATGTAACTCTATTAATTGTACGCATTCCCCACCCCCAGGCAATAAGTAGCCTTTCTTCCAGCAGGCATCTTTGGACTTCATGAGTGGCTTGCTTGCCCATCATATCCAAGACATCATATGTCACTGGTCAGATAATCCAGCCATTTCTATGGTGACCCAATGTCACATTTGAACATTTGGGCAATAAATGAGGAAGGGAAAGAGAAGCACAAAGTTGTCTTTAGGTTTGGGACCTTGCAGTCAATTCTGGGCCTATTGATGAGAAAAGAAGAAGGAACAAGTATTTATTAAGTAAACCTAGTATTTAGCAGACATTATGATAAGCACTTCACACATATTATCTCATTGTTTCCTCACAATAATCATGGAAGGTAGGTACTGTTATTATCCTATTGTATAGTCAAGGAAACTGAGGCAGATGGAGGTTAAGTGATTTGCCCAGAGTCACACAGCCATTAAGTATCTGTGGCTGGATTTTAACTCAGGTCTTTCTAACTCCAGATATATTTGTTCTATCCAGCTTCCTAACTAATGGCCATGACCAAAAAGTACTATCTGTATCCCCTAAATGCTCCACAGCTGCAATATTGAGCATGAAAGAGTGCCCAGCCTAACCTCTGGATTTAGCTACCTCCTATCCAGGTACAGTTCCCCCACAGGTGAGGGCAGTCTTGGCCACTCACAAGAACATATAGCTTCTTCTTCCTCTGGAATTTGATCCAGTCCCTTTCCATATGGGTGTCAACTGTCCATATTCAACTTTGGGCCTAATTCCTTGACTTGCCCAGATTTCTGTTCTGTTTGCTAAGGAGTCTGACTAACTCACCTATGACTAACAGACAGCTGTGATGCATCATCTTTAGATCACCTTGTAAGTCTCTGGTACTATTTTGTAGACTGTCAGATTGCCTGTCTTTCCTCTACCCAGTATAGGGTGATTCTGCAGCCATCTGGTATCAGTTTTCTCAGGGAACCAAGATTTTGAGGCATTTCTTGCCTCCATTTCATGACCAGAGTTTTAATAGCAAATCATACTACTGAGTGTTCTTCACTCTGCTTTTCTGAGCTAAGGTCATATCTAGGCAATAGGTTTCCCTTATCTGCCCTCTCAGTTGCATAACATACTGGTTGTGAATCATTGTATCTTCTCCATCCTCAGAGACTTCAAAGCATAGGTCAGTAAGCATCAATGGCTCAAGCCCAGCCATCAGCACATATGGAGTAAAGCCTGTGGTTTCATTTCTGGTGGCATTAGAAGTATGCGCTAGAAAGGTCAAATAATGGCTCTACTTTGCCTTCTGCTCTAACCTCAGCATCACTAACAGAGTTAGCTGAGTACAATTTAGATAGCTCCTACTGCTGGTCTCCTTAAGAATGAGATGGTATAGTTCTAGACTTGATTCCTATTAAGTTGAATACCTTCTTGAATAGCTTGCTTTCCAAACTTCAGCCCTGATCAGAATGAGTCCTGACAGGGAAGCCATGTACAAAGAAATATTTCTCCAATAACACCTTGGAAACTGTGGAAGATTCCTGAGTTCTGGTTGAATAAGTCTGGGAAAACCACATGAAGTGGTCCATCACCACTAGGATGGTATTTGTGTTAATTTAAAAAGTTTTACTAGTACTTTTTTTTAAATTGCTGTCATTTCCCAGGACCATTGTCCTTCCTCCTCACCTTGATCTCTCCCTCATAAGAAAGAAATATAGTTAAACAAAACGAACCAACACGTTGGTCACATCTGACAAAGCCTCACTGCCTCCCTTCCAGAAAGAAAGAGAATAGAGCATATAGTCAGTCTTCTGGAATCAAAACTAAACATTGCTTTAATCAAAGTACTAATGTCTTTCAGTGTTGTTTTCTTTTATGTAATTGTGTTAATTGTTCTCTTGGTTCAGATTACTTTCTTCTGTTTTAATTTAGGCAAGTCTTCACAAGTTTTTCTGAATTCTTCATCTTTGTCCTATTACAGTTCAATAATATTTCTTAAGTTTAGGTACCACAATTTGTTCAGCCATCTGCCAAATGATGGCCACCCAACTTGTTTCCAGTGTTTTGCTACAAAAAAAAAAACAAATGCTACCATACTTATTTTTGTATATATGTGACCTTCTCCTCTGTCTTTGACCTCCTTGACATATATGCCCAGCAGGATAACTAGATCAAAGGGTGTATACAATTTAGTGACTCTTCTAGTATAGTTCCAAATTGTTTTCCTGAAGTTAGGCCAATTTATGGAACTATAAACATTACTTTAATGGCTGGTCTTCCCATTGCCTTCCAACCTTTACCATTTGGCCTTTTAGATGACAAATCTTCTCTAATATGATTAGCATGAGGTGAAACCTCAGCATTGTTTTAATTAGTATCTCCTTTATTATTATTAATTTGGAACATTCTTTCATATGATTGTCAGTGGTTTGTATTTCTTCATTGGAAGACTACCTATCTGTGTCCCATGGGGAATTTATATTTTTTCTATCCCCTTACAAAGAAAAGGACTCTATTCAAAACAACTCTAAAGACTTGCTGATGCTTGTACCTTCCAGAGAAGCTGCATGAATCATTAGCACTTTCCACTGAACACAGCAGGCACAGGTCTCACACTTCTTGTATACATCTGTTGCCACATTCAGCAGTAGGATTTATTCTTTCCTAAATCCAGAGTTTCCTCCTGGCCCAGATGCTTAAAATCACTGTGGAACGATCTCATAAACATGAATCAGTAGGTTTTAGGTAATACTAATTGCTTTCTGATAATAGTAATTGAAATCTATATTAGGACTCTAACATTTAAAGAGTGTTTTACATGTATTATGCCATTCGAACCTTATAATAACCCTATAGGTAGGGAAAGGAAATCAACTCATGATTTTGTTGGTACAGAGCACTTTTGGGTGAGAAAGCTCTCTTTCCCAATACAGGTTGGCACCTTCTCTTCAACTCATATTCTTAAAGAGTGTCTGGGGTGAAGGTGGAGGGGGGTTGGAACACAGAGCCAAGGTGGTGGAGAAAAGGCAGGGATTCTCCTGAGCTCTCTCAAATTCCTCTCCAAACAATTTAAAATAACATCTCAAAATGAATTCTAGAGTGGCAGAACCCACAAAAGGACAAGATGAAACAATTTCCCAACCCAAGACAACTTACAAGGTCAGCAGGAAAGTTCTGTCGCATGAGGGTGAGAACAGAGCACAGTCCAGCACCAGCTGTGCCAGCACAGGGTCAGGCCCCAGCAAAACAGCAGCAGCGCTTTGGGGCGACCAAATCAGTGGTGTCAGTGGCTGCTTCTGGAACTCTCAGCCCACAGATAGTAAAGGGTCAGGCAACTGGTCAGAAGGAGATTACAGGGGTCCCTTTGCTGGCACTGGGTGCGAGAATCTGTTGCAATTCCCGTATGTGGATCTGGGTCATAGTCGGTCACAGTTCCAGGGCAAGGAGGAGGACTAGCATGCCAGAGTTGGTGGCCATGGGGAAATGGGGTCCCTGGTCACAGTTTTAGGGTAAAAAAGAGTGCTTGTGATCACTCACAGACCAGAGCACAGGCCAGGAGAGCAGTGACCACACCTCTCCTTAGATCATGCCACCTTGAAAGAACTTTAAACTATTTTACTATAAGAAATGACAAGCAGGATGCTCTCATAAAAACCTGGAAAGACTTACATGAACTGATGCAAAGTGAAATGAGCAGATCCAGGAGAACATTGTACACAGTAACAGCAATATTATACAGTGATCAACCACAAATGACTTAGTCTCACCAATAAGATGATCCAAGACAATTCCAAAGGACTTATGATGAAAAATGCTATCTGTATCTGGAGAAAACTGATAAAATCTGAATACAGATCAAACCATACTTTTTTACTTTCTTTATTTGTCTTGTTCGTTTTTTTTTTATGTATTTTTTTTTACAACATGTGTGATATGGAAATATGTCTTACATGACTGCACATTTATAACTTCTATCAAAATGCTTGCCTTCTCAATGAGGGGGGAGGAAAAGGAAGAAGGGGAAGAATTTGGACCTCAAAATTTTACAAAATAAATTTTTTAAATTGTTTTTATATGTAATTGGGGGGGAAATAAAATATTAAATAAATATTTTTTAAGTTGCCTGGAGCAATGGTGTGAAATTCAAATAATAATGAGGGTTACCAAACCATACATAAAGATTTCTGCTGGTCCATATTGACTTAGAAAACCACATATTTGTGTTAGCTTTGTTCTATTATATTTTTTATTTGATAAATATTTTAATTACATTTTGATTTGATCTCATATGCACAAAAATATTTGTAGCAACTCTTTTTGTGGTGGCAAAGAATGGGAAACTTAAGGGGGTTCTCATCCATTGGGGAATGACTGAACAAATTATGTATCTGATTCTAGTGAAATACTTGAAATTGCACTATGAGAAATGATGAAAGAGATAGTTACAGAGAAACCTGGGAAGATTTGTATAAACTGATGCTGAGTGAAGTGAGCAGAATCATAGAACTTATAAAATAACAACAAACATTGTAAAAACAAACAACTGTAAAAGACTTAAAAACTCTGATCAAAATAGTTTTTGATATACTCAGAACTCAGAGTGGCCAGAGTTATTGCCCACTGCTGGCTAATGTCCAATTTAACATTTGTCGGGATAGAAATCAATGGATTACTTTCAATCCATACCTAAAATTGAGCTCCATATTCTTAATCTCATAAATGTTTTGTGATTGCCCACTTCAAGGCCAAGAATTCCAACTTGTAGGCCAGATAATGGGTTTTAATATCAATACATCCCTTACTGGCAGAAGCAATAGATTTTGGCTGGCCATTATTTTCCTAATACAAAGTTTCCCTGAGGCCATGTAGGCTAGTGTCCATGTATAACACAGAGAACTCAGATAAAAGCCAATATTGGTGTACGTGTAAAGCTACTAACCAAGTCTTTAAAAGCCCAATCACATTTCTCATTCCAGGGGTCCAGACCAGATTGCTGCTTTCTGCTCTTCTGTTGCTGATTCTTGTTAAGTACATACCCATAAATGAAATCAAGAAGCTTTTCAGTGATGTCCTAAATCTTTACAAATCTCCAATAATAGCTGCCTAAAACCTGACCCATCTTCAGTTCTCTAGAGTTCTTTTGACATGCCCAGGTGACAAGTGCTGCTATCATCTCAGGGTCCGGCCTCACTCAGTGCTAAGGAACTGTGTGACCCACATCATTGACAGAAACTCAGCAGAACTGGAAATCATCAACTGACAGCATTTAGACCACCAAGTGCCGAGCCACTTTCAGTCATCCTTCCTCATGACCTCCCAACTTCCCAATTACAATGGAAGAAACCCACCCTTGAGAAACAATTCTTATCACTATACACTTTTTCCATGAGCTGCTAAAAATTGGTAGGGCCCCCAACAGGCCCCTTCTAATCTTTAAAGAAGTAACATAGAATTATGGACAATATGCCGGATTGAAGTCAGGAAGACCGGTGTCCAAATCCTGCCTAATAGCTGTCTTACTGTGTCATTTAGTTTCTCTGGACCTCGTTTTCCTCAACTGGAATTTGAAGAGAATTTAAAGACTGAGATTGCTTCAAGCTCTAAATTTATGATCCTATGATCGATTTCAAACCCCTCATTTTATAGGTGAGGAAACTAAGTCCTAGACAGGTGAGTAAATATCAGAGTTAAGACTTCGAGCCAGGTCCCCTGACTCCAAATCCAATGTTCTTTCTGCTATTTACTTGCCCAAAGATACACATCCATTAGCAGAACAGGGATTCTCGGGCTACTTAATTTCCAAACCAGTGTTCTTTCTACCATTCCACACTGCTTCCCAAGTTGTTGTTGTTTAGTCCTGTCCAGCTCTTTGTGACCCCATTTGGGGTTTTCTTGGCGGAGACACCGGAGTGAGTCATTTGCCATTTCCTTCTCCAGCTCATTTTACAGATGAGGAAACTGAGGCAAACAAGGTAAAGCGACTCACTCAGGGGCACACAGCTAGTGTCTGAGGCTGGATTTAAAATCAGAAAGATGAGTCTCACCGACTCCAGGCCCACCATTCTATCCACTGAGACACCTAGCTGCCCCTTGTTTCCCAAGACTATTCTGAATGACTAGGTAGGGAAATACATACAGAAACGTGAAATCACATTAAAAATGTCACAAAGTGACTCAGTGGCAGACCACAAATGGAAACTAGGTCTCCTGACTCCCTATCCACTGTATAACACTTCTTCTTTCCCACTCGTTCATTTTGGAGCTAGAACAGCATGTCAGTTGACCCTGTGAATATGTTTTTGTGATGGAGAAAGATGGGGGCTTTGAGAAGCAAAACCACAAAGCTTAAATCTCACAAGTAGCTGGAGAGATCCCAGTGAAGAGGGATTCCATGAAGTTCCATCAAATTCCTGTCTCTGCCATAAAGAGAAGACATGGCATTTAGGAGCAGGAAAAGGAATTGATGTCATGTTTTTCCTTGAGTTTTATAATTTCTCTTGAGTATCTTTGGAATAAAAGCATCATGTGAATCCAAGGTAATGACAAAAATAACTATATTTATATTTCTTCAAATGTCTGTCTCTGCAAAACCAGGGAAACAACTGTAAAGAAAATAATTTGGAAAGCTTTAATGCAATGAGCCGCAACAACTCTAGAAGAACAAAGTCCTGACAAAGAGGTGATGAATCCAAGGTGCCGAATGAGATATACATTTTATTTTTAAAACTGTTTTATTCATATTCTGTTTTTTACATTACCGTAGTATCCCAAGTATCCTCCCTCCCCCAAAGAGCCATCCCATATGACAAATAGTATTTTTTAGGGAGGAAAAAACTCCAGCCTAACAGATAAATACATTGAAAAAGTCTGAAAACACCTGTGAACTTCCCACCTCCAAAATGGATAGGTTAGGAGTGAGTCATATATTTTAAACATGGCAAATGTGAGGATTTGTTCTGCTTGACTATGCTTATTTGTGATAGGGATTATGTTTTTCCCTTTTGGGGAAGGGGGGCAGGAAGGTAAAATGGGATGCTGGGGAGGGGGAGCTATAGTTGCTAAAAAAAAAAAGAAGAAAATAATAAAAGAGGGTCTTTAAAGTATCTTTAAAAATACACAGAAGGGAACAGAAGGAAATTTACATGGAAACACAGACAGGAAGGAAAGCTTTGAAAGTAACAAGCTGACTTGATTGTAAATATTTTATTTTAAAGCAAGTTCATAGCAGAGGCTCATGGTTTCACATATATTCCTCTTTTTATGTTCAGCTTTGTACATGGAAATGTTTTCTACCTCTTTTTTTTTCTATTAAATTCAAGATAGTTTTAAATTTGCCTGGCTCTGCAAAGAGAGGGCAAAGTTAGTTAGGTATTCCCTATTTACCACTTTCCTACTATATAGATGCATGTAACAACTGATAGATGGAAACACTCAAAGCCAGCCTTGCCAGAAAATGGGAATCTGTACTATTCTAGCTATGCTAGGGGTATGCTAATAAATGTTTAATAGCTAGCTTTCCTTCCAGATATATTTGTTGTTGTTCAGTTGTTTTATTTGTGTCTGACTCTTCATGACCCCATTTGGGGTTTTCTTGGCAAAGATACTCGAGCAGTTTGCCATTTCCTTCTTCAGCTCATTTTACAGATGAAGAAACTGAGGCCAACAGAGTTAAGGAACTTGCCCAGGGTCACACAGCTAGTAATTGTCTGAGACCGCATTTGAACTCAGGTCTTCCTGACTCTAGACCCAGCACTCTATCCACTGTGCCACCTAGCTGCTCCCCCAGATATATGCATATATCAACAGAACAATAATCAACAGAACAATAAATCAAGTCCTGATTTGTAGCATTTGTGATCTCTGAGCTGTAAATGCTTACAGTAAAAGTATAGTGAGTCATTCAGAGCTGACTCTAGCACACCCACAATATTCTATTGGACACTGGGTCTGATGCTCCTGACAAACAGATCCTTTTAAGAAGCAAGAAGGCTTCTTTGCTATGGCTAGCAAACATCAACTCACTTATAAAAAATTTTATGCATTTCTTTTTACATGTATTTATAATGTTCCTCTCACTACTCCCCCATTGCATAAAAAAAAAGGAAAGAAAAATTATGTGCATAGTCCAGCTAAATAAATTCCCACATTAGCCACATACCAAAATACATCTTTCTCTGCATTTTAAGTCTCATCATATCTCTAGCTGGAGATGAATATTGTGCTTTATCTTTAGTTCTGTGGACTTATAGCTTATCATTGCATTGATCAGATTTCTAAAGTCTTTTAGAGTTGTTTTTCTCTACAATGTTGTTGTCATCATATAAATTGTTTTCCTGGTTCTGTTCACTCTAATCTGAATCAGTTCATAGAAGTCTTCCCAGTTTTTTTCTGAAATTATCCATTTTGTCATGTCTTTTGACAATAATATTCCATCATGTTCATATATCATAATTTGTTTAGCCAATCCCTGATAGGAAGACAACTCCTTAGTTTCCAATTTTTGGCTACTATGAAAAGACCCACCATAAATATTTTTGTATTTAGATATTTTTCATCTTTCTTTGATCTCTTTGGGGTCTAGGCCTAACAGTAATATAGCAGGGTCAAAGGGTATACAGTTTGGTAATCTTTTTTTATCATAGTTCTAAGTTGCTTTCCAGAATGGCTGGCTGAATTCACAACTCAGCCTCTTTGATCTTTAGAATTCCTGTCCTGGGGCCCCCCTCTCTCTGGAATGGTGGAATGATATAGTGGAGCCTCTCATATGGTCTGCCATATCAGACCAGGCTGGTTCCAGTCTTGCCTCACCTTATTTCCCACCACTTCCTCTCCAGTCATAACTCCCCCTCCCCCATGCTACCCTTTCCCCTTCCCCTCTTTTCTGAAACCAACAGTAAATCAATACTGCCATTGTTACTACACCTCTGTGACTACACTTATCATCCCTATAACTTTCCAAATCAAAATATCACTTCCTAGCCACCACTCCCTACTTTGTTCTGTTTACTGAATTTGAATGCAAACTCCTTGAGGGCAGGGAATGTCTTTTGTTTATATTTATATCCCCAGAGTTTAGCATTGTTCTTGACACATAAGTAAATAATAAGTGCTTTTCATGCCTTCATTCATGGCTCTTCATCCCTTCTTAGGCTTACTTCTGATTGCCTTATAATTCAGGTCTCTTTCTGGGTATCCCTAGTTCAACTGGCCTTCAACTGGATACTTAAGGCAATATTAACCCCTGGTTTCAACCCTGTCTGGTTTATAACCTGCCTTAAGGTACCTCAAAAAGCTATTAACCTGAGAGCTGGAGTAAGATGATCTTCACCCAAGAGTAGGTTGCTCAGCGCTTGAACTGGGCATTGAAATAAGAATTGAAATTTGAGTAGAAAAAAAACTAGAAAAAAAGAACAAATTTAAAATCCCAACTAAACACAAAATAGAAATCCTGAAAATCAAAGGAGAGATTAATAAAATTGAAAATAAAAACAAACATTGAACTAGTAAATAAAACTTGGAGCTGGTTTTATGGAAAAAAAATAAAATAGATAAATGATTGATTAATTTGATTGTTAAGAAAAAGAAAGAAAACCAAATTGCCAATATCAAAAATAAAAAGGGTGAATGACAACAATAAAGATGACATTAAGGCAATTATTTGGAGCGATTTTATTCAACTGTATGCCAATAAAACTGACAATCTAAGGTGAAATGGATGGATATTTACAAAAATATAAATTGTCTAGATTAATAGAAGAGGAAATAGAGTACTTAAATGACCCTATCTTAGAAAAAGAAATTGAATAAGCCATAAATTAGCTCCCTAAGAGAAAGTATAGTGGAAATGATCCTTTCCTGCCTTAGCAGAGCTTAGAATTGTTCTAGAACCTTATAGGTCATTGAGTCCAAACTCTTCCTCTAACACATAAGGAAGAAACCGAAGCCCAGAGACTAGATTAAAGTCACACAGGGAGACAAGCTAGTATTATGATACCCCTAAGTTAGCTAGTAGTGTCCTCCCTCCCTAAATGTCCTTGAATTTATTTTGTAAATATTCTGCATAAACTTAAATATGCATGTGTTAGAATGTCAGGCCCTTGTGGCTAAGGACTGTTTGCCTTTTGTCTGGGTATCCCCCATGCTTAGTGCAGCTTCAGGCATATCGTAGGCTCTATTTGATTTGATTATAGAGAGAATCAGTGGGGATGGGATGTGGAAGGGAGAGAGAAAAAAATTGAATTTGGAAACGGTGATTTTTGGTCGAAGTAATAGAGAGGAGAGATATGAGGAAGGAAGAGAGAAGAGGCAAAGGAGATGGAAAGAGGTTAGAGATAGGAGGATGTGGGAGAGATTAAAAAGCAGCTTGTGTTCACAGCCCTGTGCTTTTAGTAATAATATTATCATTATCGTGTCTGAACAGATGTGCAAAAGTTTTTACTACTTATTACCTAATGTGAAAATGGGAGAGAATTCCATTGGTCTGATTAAATACCTTGACAGATGCTGTCAGAATGTCCATATTGCTACTTAGGAATAATTTTCAATCACTTGCACACTACTGTACTTTTAAAAAATAACAAAAGAAGGATCTTGGATTCTTTTCAGCATGAGGAACTCATTACACCTCAATCCTGTGTATGAATTACTAGAGAAATCCTAGGGAGTTGCCCAAGGCACATGGCAGTTACTTTACTTACCTAGGGTCACACAGCTAGTGAGGTACTATTTGAATTTAAGTCTTGACACACACCATCCATTATGGCAGGCTGTGTCTAGAAGAAAAAGAACAAAAAAATAACAGGAATTTCTTCTGCTCTTTCTTGATTTGGAGACTCTTGTCATTGATGAGGTCAGAGATTGTTTCTTCAACCCTTCCAAAGTGACTGGTGGTCTTTGGAGATCAGTTATGTGAGTCAGCCCAGAGGTCTCATTTAGGGACCTTTATTAAATAATGAATGAATAATGAATCCTGTGAAACTGAATGAATCCTGTTTAAATTGAAAGGCTCTACTGTAGTTGACCAGGGTGATGTGTAGATCTGTTAAATTAGAGAAGGGGACAAATAATAATAATTGACACTTAAAGAGCATTTTACCAGTCTCCTTTGTTTTTCATAACAATCCTGTGAGTTATGAGAGGCAGAGATTATTATTATCCCCATTTTACAGGTGTATAAACTAAGGTTCAGAGAAATGAAATGAGTTGGCCAAGACCACTCAATTAGTCAGTGAGGGAAAGGTATTACTCAAACCCAGTCTGACTTAGAATCTGGTGATCTTTCTATCTTTTTACACTCACATCTGGATGGGCACCCAGCTGGCACTCACACTCATGATGAGTCTTATAGACTGTCTGAATATTCTCTGCAAAGGCTTCAAGGTATAAGTAGCAACACCAATGATTTTGGAGTCAGAGGACCTGGGTTTGGGTCCTGCTTCTGTTACTTATTACCTAAGTGACCCTAGATCATCTGTAAAATAAGGTGTTTTGGACTCAATGATCCTTAAGGTTCCTTCCAGCTATGATGATGATGATGATGATAATAGCATTTACATTGCACTTTAAGGTTTGCAAAGTGACTTACCTATGCTATTTCATTTGGTCCTCACAACAACAACCTTCGTGAGGCAGGTGCTGTTATTATTCCCATTTTACAGATTAGAAAATTGATACTGAGATAGATTAAGTGACTTGCCCAGGGTCACACAACTAATAAATATCTAGGACAGGATTTGAACTCAAGTCTCCCCAACACCAAGTACAGAGCCTATAAAAAATATAAGCAAAGCAGTCACTGTTTCCATTTCTCACCTTCCTTCAATTTTTCTGTTGCTCTATCCTCTTTCATGAATTCTGTTTCCATTCATTATGCCTCTGCCCAAACTATGATTTCACTGTATTCCTGTAGGGTGCTTGAAGCCTAGAGCTTAAGTAAATAGCATCTTGTCTGCAACTGAATAAGACTCAGGAAAACTGTCAGTGCCAGCCCACTGGGGATGGGCAGTGGTCCTCGTAGAGCTAAGGATATGTAGTGTACAAGCTCCCCACAGCAAACACTACCTTCCCCTGGGAAGGCAGCCAAAGACCTGGAGGCCTATAGAGGAAATCCCCTAGGAGAGACACTTCCACATCTCCTGAGCCCCACAGAAAATGGCTCTTTTCAGAGGAATTCAGCCCTCTTCCTAACTAAAATGCCCACATTACCTCCTTCCTTTATGACTTCCAGTCCATTTCAAAGACTGAGTCTTAGTCAAGGTTCTCTGTTCCTCGCTGGGTCGATTCGCTAGTCGTCTACAGCTCTTCATTCCTTCCCTTACTTCATTTCTCTCTTGAATTGTGAATTTCCCTCCCTCTCTTCCAACCCCAGAAATGTCCTCCTTTTCATGAGGTCATAGAACTAGATAGAGTCAGCATGATGTTTCACATAGTGAGCTGATCTCAAGGTATTAAGACCTGGGTTCAAATCTAGCCTCAGATACTCAATAGCTGTGACTTTGGGCAAGTCACTTAACCTCAGTTTTTCCTCAACTGTAAAATGGGATCATAAGAGCATTTGAACTACCTTTCAGGGTTGTTGTGAGGATCAAATGGTATAATAGGTGTAGAGTACTTAGCACAATACACATAATAAGTGCTATATACATGCTTATTTCCTTAAAAGCACAAGTCCCAGTCCATATCCTATCGAATAAGAATATTGTTTGTTGTTCAGTCGTTCTTGACTCTTCATGACCCCATTTGGGGTTTTTCTTGGCAAAGGTACTGGAGGGGTTTGCCAATTCTTTCTCCAGCTCATTTGACAGATGAGGAAACTGAGAAAAATAGAGTTAAGTGACTTGCCTAGGGTCCCACAGTTAGTAAGTGTCTGAGGCCGTATTTGAACTCAGGTCCTCCTGACTCCAGGGCCAGTGCTCTATCCACTGCACCACCCAGCTGGCCCCTGTCCTTCATTTTCAAAGAGGACCAGTGACATCTCAGTGTTGGGGTAAAATAGTGGATGATAGATGATGTCTTGACTTGTGCATGAATTGGATTTAAGTGGGGTAGAGTTGCACAAAGTTGTCAGCCTCACTCTCTCTTCCAGAGTCATCAAAGTCCAGTGGCAAGACAAAAGTCATGACACCAGGTGGTGGCCTGAGATGCAGTGGATGACGGTTGTGTCTTTGGTGTCTGACCAAAGCACTGCACAAGGCCTGCTTTAGCCACTTTCATGGCAATTGGAACAAATTGTTCTCGTTTACTGATTCTACTAGGGGAAGTCTTCACATGCTTGGGTTAGACATCACCCTAATTCACCAACAGGATTAAAGGCTGTCAATTATTCTAAAACTAGTTTAGCTCATCTGCAGAGATGGTTTAACTAGGATGTGGCCATTGTGCATGCTACAGCTTCTCAGAGCCACAGGTAAGAGTTGAGTGACAGGTAGACACCAAAAGTGGATGAGCATTTGCTCATCCAAGTGAGACAATACAATAGACTAGAAAGGATGCTGAAACTGGAGTCACAGGACTTGAGTTCAAATCTCAGTCCTGCTATTTACTACCAGTTTGACCTCAGGCAAGTCAATCTCTCTGGGTCTCAGTTTCCTCATCTGTAAAATGAAAGGGCTGGACTAGATGACTTATAAAGTCCCTTTCAGCTACAGATCTATAACAATTATAATAATTAAATAACCTTGCAGGACTACTAAGTGAAAAAGTGTTTGTTCTAACATGTCAGATTCTATTGATGGTATAATCTATGGTGCATAGAAATGAAGAAGAATTAAGAGAACAGAAAAGGCCAGGTAGGAAAATGGATAGAGCTTGATATTAAATGAGATGTCTTGATGCTAGTTAGATCCAGACTAATGGGGGCTCACTTTAAAATGGATAGGGAAGGATTCTGGTTTTAGTATCCCACAATGGGCAAGACTCTTAGATGTGCCTGCTTTGGTTCGTGCCAGCCCATGTCCTGAGTTTATACTGCTTTTGGTGGGTAAAGGGGAAGACCCAAGAGGTGGATATTCCCATGTTTGCTGAAATGTAACCAAAAATTCATCCAATCCAAGCAATTCAACAGCCACTGTTAGGTGCTGATAATACAAAGGAAAAGAAAAGAATCTTTGCCCTCAGTGAGTTTACATCCTGCAGGGGAAAGGGAGGAGGGATTAGCAAGCACATACAGAGAGGAGCAGATAGAAAATATATAAGAAAGAAAAATTTTTAATGGGGGGGGGAGAATACTAATATATCAGAGAATCAGGAAAGGCAGTGGTGACCTGAGCAGTGAAGGAAACTAGGAATTTCAGAAAGCTGAGCTGAGGAAGGGGGGAGAATTCCAGGCACCATCAAAAGCACGTAGTCGGAGACAGAATGGTATTTACAGCAACCAGTAGACCGATTCTGTTGGAATATAGAACAAATAAGGGAAAGTAATGGGAAATCAGTCTGGAAAAAGAAGTTAGAGCCAAATTCCCCATCAATTCCCCTTCACATCATTGGCTCATAGAAATTCATAAGCCGTGGATTATTGCCATTTGAGCCACCTGACAGGAAACCAAAGATGGCCAAATAAAATGGTTTGAAAAGTCTAGTAAATAAGTCCTTATGAAATCCCAGTTGCGTGTCCAAGTTATTCTAATATCCCAGTGGATGTTTCTGGGATCTGATGCTGATTCAAACTAGCACTTCAGTAGCATTTCTCTTGGAGAACAGTGATTTACAAACTATAAGACATCCACCACCACCTGTTCCCTGAAAGGTTGCAATTAGTTTGTGAGGTGTTTGGTGCTTCTGGGCAAGAAGACAATAATATTGAGAGCATCATTTTTTTTTCCTTTTGATTGGTCCCTGTGACTTCATCAATATAGGGAACTCCAGGTATAAAAATTCCTTATACCTGACTTATAGTCTCAGAGTTGCCTGGTGGCTCTGAGAGGTTAAGTGACTTGCTTGTGACCATACAGCTGGCATGCATCACAAATCTTTCTGACTCTAAGGAGGATTGAGCCTTTCTTATCTGAAAGAACAGGGAGATGTGATTACTGAGTCATATTTGAAAAATTACAGCAAATGGGAGAAGTACCAAGAGACTGGAGAAGCACGAATGTTCTGATTTTCAAGAGAGGCAGGAAAATAGTTGGCAAACTATAGGCCAGTGAACTTGACTTTAATTCCTGGGGAAATTCTAGAATTGGTCATTAAAGAGATGGTTGTCAAACAACTGGCTAGGGAAGCAGCGATTACACAGAGCCAGCATGGCAGTATCAAGCACAGGCCGTGCCAGACTAACCTCATTTCCCTTTTTTGACAGTATTACTAAACCAGTAGATGAGGGAAATGCTATGGATATAGTTTACCTTGATTTTCACAAAACTTTTGATAAATTATCTCATACCATTTTTGTAGAGAAGATGGAGAAACATAGATTAAACATTAGTACCATCAGTTGGATTTAAAACTGCTTAGATGACCAGAATCAATGAGAAAGTGTTAAAGGTTCAATGTTATCATGGCTTCAACAGGTGGAGCTTTCAGGTATCTATGTTTGGCCATGTGCAAGTTAACATTTTTATCAATGAATCAGACAAAGGCATAGATAATGGGTTTTGTCATCCAATTTGCAGATGACAAAGCTGGAAATGATAGTTGGCACATAGTAGGTATTTAAGAAATGTTTATTGACTTACTGGATAATAGAATCAGGATCCAAAAGGATCTTGAGGGGCTAGAACATTGGTCTAAATGTAATAAGATGAAATTCAATAGGGATAAATGTAAAACCTTCCACTTGAGTACAAAAAAAAATTTTTTTTTAAGGCACAAATGTAAAATGGGGGAAGTATGGTTAGATAGCAGTGGTTCTGAAAAAAAGATTTAGTGGTCTTAGTGGACTACAAGCAGTGTGACATTGTAGCCCAAAAAGCTGATCAGATTGCATTAAGAACATAGTTTCCAGTTAATAGGGAGGTGATAGTACCATTTCTCTCTGCCATCATCAAAGCTCATCTGAAATACTATGTTCAGTTCTGGGCACCATGGATTAAGAAGGAAATTGATAAACTGGAATGTGTTCAGAGAAGGACAACTAAGATGGGCTAGGAAGGGCTTTGATTCTATGTCATATGAAGATTGGTAGAAGGAATGGAGGTCATTTAATGTGGAGAAGAGAAGGTGCAGGGGAAGACAAGATGGTTGTCTTCAAGCATTTGAAGGAATGGATTAAATTTGTTCTATTTAGCTCCAAAGGGCAGATGCAAGAGGAATGAGTAGAAGTTGCAAAGAGAATAATTTTGGCTCGATTTTAGGAAAAACTTTAACATTTAAAGGCATTCTTAAGTGGAACTGGCTACCTCAGGAAGTGGTGGGTTCCCTCTTCTTAGAGGTTTTCAAGTAGAGACTAGATGACTACGTGTCAACTATGTTATAAGGGCGATTCCTTTCATATATGGTTTGTACTAGAGGATTGCTGAGAACTCATCCAGCTCTCAAATTCAGTGACTAAGAAAATATGTGGATAACTTAGACAAAAAGTTTGAGGTCTTGGAGGGTTTGAATTATGCAGAATCCCTTTGTAAATGCTCTTCCTCAAGTATTCCTAGTTTTGTTGATGCAGTCACTGTTTGTGCCTACCTATCCCAACCTCCTCTATAAAATCATGGTTTTCTGTTTGTTAGTATGTAAACTCTTTGAAGGCAAGGAATGTTTCACCGTTGTCTTTCTGTCTTCAGTGCAAAACACAGTGTCTGACACGTAGTAGGTAATATGTAGAGTGTGCATAAGGTGTGGACCAGGTATACCCAGATGTACCAGCACGCCCGGCCCATGCTCTGCATATGTCCTATGGTAGACATTTAATAAATACCAGCCAAACTGTTGAGTTGAACTTAATTGAACTAAATTTTTGTGAGCTGTTATGGACCCCAAATTAATTACTCTATGGTCAGTTTGGTGATGAGTCTCTTGGAACTAAGCTGGGCTGGTACTAGGAGGATAAATATGCAGTCAACTGGTAGCCCACACTCAAAAGTTTTTTATAGCTTAGTCAGATGTTGCAGAGCTAATGCTGCAGTGGCATTGCCTTTGAGAACCCAGGGTCACCTATTCATCACAAAGAGGCACCAGCCTAGGGATCTGGGGAAGCATTTTGTGTGTAGAGACTTTTACATCTGTTGTATTCCAACATCCCTCCATCTTTTTTTCTAGGAGAACACCAAAGAGCAATGATAGCACCAGGATATGCTGGAGCCAGTTAATGCCATTGTCTAATTTTCACTGTGAGCAGTTATATCTTGGAAACTAGCAAATACTAGAAATCAGGGCTTGATTCATTGTTTTGTTGATTGTCTAGACTTCAGTGATAGAGAAAATGCCAATAATGTGGATTAAATTTTAAAGTGTTTCCAGTGTTTTCAGGGAGCCAGTGGTTAAATATTTACTAGTATGCCTCTCCGTACCACACATGATTTTGTAACCTGCGGATCGATCCAATCCAACCCAACAAAGATTTGTTCACTTGTTGTTGTTCAGTCACGTCTGACTATTCATGACCCCATTTGGGGTTTTCTTGGCAAAGATACTGGAGTGGTTTGCCATTTCCCTTTCCAGTGCATTTTACAGATGAGGAAACTGAGGCAAACAGGGTTAAGTGACTTGCCCAGGGTCACACAGCTAATAAGTGTCTGAGGCCAGATTTGAACTCAGGAAGAGGAGTCTTCTTGACTTTAAGCCCAGCACTCTATCCCCTGTTCCACCTAGTGTATTTACTAAGCATATATTATATACAAGGAATAAGAGCATCTGGGAATATAAAGACAAAATAGACCCTGATCTCACGGAGCTTCCAAGGGGCTGGGGGACAAGAATTGGAATGTACTAAATCCTCTTCCTTTCTAACTCGAATATCCACATTACATCCTATCCGTGCCCAGATAAAGTAATTTGAGGAAGGAGAGAGAAATCGACAGGTGAAGAGAGCAGGGAAGGCTTCACTAAGGAGATGGCCTGAGTCCCGCCTTGAAAGAAGATAAGGATTGTAAGAGAGGCAAGATGAGTAAACCAGCTGGAGCAAAGACAATTCGGTGCTATTCAAGGAACTTTTATCAAAGCCTACTGTGTACAAGGGAGACAGAGGTCTAGTTCAGGAAAGAGTATATGCTGTAAGAAGCCTTTCCTAATCCTCCTTAGTTCTAGTGTCTCCCCTCAAGGGATTATCTCCAATTTATCCTATGTGTTGCACTTGTTTGTACACAGCCTCTTGCAGGTTTCCTCCCAGGTTAGACTGTAAAAGAGTCTGAGGAATTGTTTCTACCTTTCTTTGTGTTCCCAGCAAGCGCTTGGCACAGTGCTTGGCATATTGTCGTCTTTCAGTTGTTTTTCAGTCGTGTCCAACTCTTCATGACCCCATTAGGGATTTTCTTGGCAAAGATACTGGAGTGGTTTGCCATTTCCTTCTCCAGCTCATTTTACAGATGACAAATGGAGGCAAATAGGGTTAGGTGACTTCCCCACAGTCACTCAGCTAGTTAAGTGTCTAAGGTCAAATTTGAACTCAGGAAGAGTCTTCCTGACTCCAGGCCTGGCACTCTATCCACGGCATCACCTAACTGCTCATAGTAGGTGCTTAATAAATAGACTTGACTTGAAAGGGCTAATAGTGTGTGGATTGGAACACGAAGTTCTTAAAAGAATAAATGTGAAATGAGGCTAAAATATATTGGAAACAGACGGTAGAGGTACAGAAGAACAGCACATCCTTAGTCTTTAGTGAAAACCCCCAGGAAAGTTCAATAATAACTTGAATTTATTACTTTTGTCCTTATACGTGATTTCATTGGTTAGGGATCTGCTGCTGTGGAAGCTCCCACTACCCCTGCAGAATGGCAACTCCTTTGGAACACAGAGTCTTTGAGAGTTGCCAGTTCTGCCAGTTAGTACCTGGGTTACTTTGGACCAGTGATTTCATCTTTCTGGGCCTCAGTTTTCTCATCTATAATGGGAGGAGGTTAGCCAAGATATCTACTAAGGTCTCTTCTTATTCTGGATCTACAACCCTAAGTAACTTTGTCCATGGTCACATAGCTAGTCTGTGTCAGAGGTATAGCCCCAAGACTGTTCCTCCATCAACCATACCCAACTGCCTCTCAATTGACATTCATATAGAGCAGGGATTCTTCACCTGAGGGCTGTGAGCATTAAGATAAGCGTTTTGATAACTACATTTTAATATAGTTGGTTTCCTTTGTAATGTATTTTATTTCATGCATTTAAAACATTTTTCCAGAAGGGGTCCTTGGGCTTTACCAGACTGCCAAAAGGGTTCCTGGCACAAAAAAAGGTTAAGAATCCAATACAGTTTTAAGATTGGTAAAGAATATAATATACATTATCTTATAGGATGGGCATAGTAAGACTATGTGGGGTTTCATTATCCCTATTTTACAGATGAGGAAATTAAAGTTTATGGGGCAGCTCGGTGGTGCAGTGGATAGATTAGCAGGCCTGGAGTCAGGAAGACTTATCTTCCTGGGTTCAGATCTGGCCTCAGACACTAGCTGTGTGACTCTGAACAAGTCAATTAACCCTGTTTGCCTCAGTTTCCTTATCTGTAAAATGAGCTGGAGAAGGAAATGGTAAACCACCCCAGTATCTTGGTCAAGAAAATCCCAAATGGGGTCACGAAGAGTTGGAAATGACTGAAAAATTTTCCCATTGTCACATACTAGTAAATGTGAGAGGAGGTATTCTAACCTAGGACTCTTCTAAATCCAAATTCAATACTCTTTCCACTTATTCTTAAGCCCAGATGTGGATGGGAAGAAAGAGAATCCTCTTCCCTTTGGTACATGAATAGAGTGGTTTTCACCAAGTCCATAGCTTTGGTTTCCTTCAGGTCACCAAGGTAGCAGTAGTCTCTTCCCAATAGTTCTGTAAGCAAAGCAATGGTGCCTAGTCCCTGACTACGTACCTACTCTATGTGTTTTTACTTATTAATTTTTCTGTGTGTCTTTAAGGAAGTGACTTCCTTAAAGTGGATGGCTGCAGGATTCCTGCTTCAGAAATCTCAAAGCCCCCACTTCCTCCTCATACACTCTCCTCTCTTTACTCCTTGCAAGCTGGCTCTTAAACACAGTCAATTAGAACTATATCTAAAGCTCATAGTGACCAAGAGGTCACTGAATCACCAAACTCATTGGTCCTTTTCTAGTCTTCATTCTCTCTGGCCCCTCTGAAACTTTTGGCACTGTTGCTTATCCCTCCTATCCTCTATTCCCTTTCCTCCTTTGGTCTCAGAGGTACCAAATACTCCTAGTTATCCTCTTGTCTTTCTCATCACTTCTCTGTCTTATTCAATGGGGTTTCACTTTCTTCCCAATCCCTTGGTATAGGCATTACTCAGGGTCCCATCTTAAGTCTTCTTGTCTTCTCTCTCTATATTCTGTCCTTGAGTAATTTCATTCACTTCTATGGCTTCAGCTGGAACTTCTTTGCAAACAATTCCTGAATAGATATTTCTAGCCTTGACCTCTCTTCTGAGCTCCAAATCCACCTCTCCCCTTGGTTGTGCTATGGGCATCTCAAACTCAGTGTGGTCAAAATCAAACTTAATTTGCTTTTCCTCTAAATCTATTCTTCCTTTTGACTTAACTAAGTCTGTTAGTAGGGCAGCTAGGTGTCAAAGGGGACAGAGTGCCGGGCCTACAGTCGGGAAGACTCAACTTCATGAGTTCAAATCCAGTCTCAAACATTTACTAGCTGTGTGACTCTGAGTAAGTCACTTCACCCTATTTGCCTCAGTTTCCTCCTCTGTAAAATGAGCTGGAGAAGGAAATGGCAAACCTCTCCAGTATCTTTGCCAAGAAACCCTAAACAGGGTCACAAAGAGTCAGACACGATGAAAATGACCGAAAAACATTTCTGTTAGTGGCAACACTATTTATTCTTGAAGCTCATATTTGAAATCTTAATGCTAACTTTGACTTTTTCCTTTCCTTCATCTCTTGTACCCAAGAAGTTAACAAATCCTACTGATTCTACTTCCATCATATCCCTCATATTGTTCCCTCTTCTCTGTTCTTACTGTCACTACCTTAGTCTAGGCCCTCATTATCACCCACCCAGACTATTTCAATAGCCTCCCATTTCAAAAGCCCAATAAGCTTTCCTCATGTCCTGTTTCTCGCCTTTCAATCCATTCTTCATACCATTCATCACCCCACTAATCTTACTTATTCATGGAAATGACTGCCACTCTTCTACTCAACATTCAATGACTTCCTATTAACTATTGAGTAAAATTCCAACTCATATTCAGTCCTCCACATTTGTCACCAGCCTTCCTTTTCAGCCTTATTTCACATGACTCATGCTACTTACTCTATACTGTAGCCAAATTGTGCTATTTTCATAATGTCAAACCCAGCTGGTGCTCTCCCACCTTTGTACCTTTGCCCAAACCTTTGCCTAAAATATCCTCCCTCATTCTCTTTGTCTGTTGCATTCATATTCATCCTTTAATGCTCCACTCAAATGATACTTATACCATAAAGTATTTCCTGATCTGTCCTGTTGGTAAAAAACTTTCCTCTTTGGACCTCACATGACACCTTGTTTTCCATTGCTCTAATAAGCTTATGTAAGGGAAGGGGTTCTCTCTATCTCCATGTTATATTTATTATATATTAAATATATTAAATCTTATATTTATGATGTTGTATGTTGTCTGTAGATATGTCTTGTCCCTTTATTAGACTGTGAGCTCCATGTGGACAGGATTGTGTCTTATTTAAACTTTGTATTTCTCCCAGCACCTCACCTAGTCAAGTCAGCAAGTACTTGTTAAGTTCTTACTATGTACCAGGCTAATTGCTGTGCTAAGAGCTGGGAAGAGGGGGAAAAAAAGCGGAAAGACAGTCCCTGCCCTCAAGGAGCTTACATTCTAATGAAGGAGGACAACACATAAAAAGAAGCTAAAAAGGGATGGGAGAAGGAAGCTACCAAGTGTTGTAGGGAAAGCCCATGAGAGATAGGAGTAGCCTGGAGAGGTATGAAGACATGGCTGGCCTGGGCCTTCTCCTTAAAATAGAGTTTCTGGGAGAAACCAACTAATTAGAGCAAAAGGCTGATGGCGCCAAAAATATTTCCAATGTATGAAGTCCAAGGGTGGCGTGAACTTCCAGTGTGAAGTTTCTAAGGAATTGTATAGAAAGTATAAAAAGAGTCAGGAGTATAACCTGGAGAGGAATGGAGAGAACCTAGTCCTAGAACAATGTTTTGTACCCAATTGGTGCTTAATAGTCGTTGAATTGTACTGAATTGTTCTAGGCACCAGGGAAGAGTCTCTGAGTAGGTGACAAAGGCATTCTCCTTCCCTATGATCTCTTAGTACATACATTTCCAGGCTAATAGAGATAGGCACTCAGAGTTCCTTCTGAAAATAAAGGTGTTATTGGAGGGTAACTTTATTTGTATGAGGAATTAAAGCAACAGTCATTCGATGGGATCTTCTACTCCAATTGCCTCGGGCAAGAAGTTGGAATACTCCTGAGCTTTACTGCATGATCTGGTAATAGGGACCTCCACCAGGATATGGATCCTAATCATTATGATAGTAGTGGTAATGGCGGTGATGGATAATATGGTATAGTGGGAAAAGCACTAAATTTGAAGCCGGAAGACCTAGGTTGTGCCAGAATTGTGACTCTGTTACCTGTGTGACCTTGGGAAAAAAATCACTTAACCTATTTGGGCCTCAGTTTCCTTACATGTAAAATGTGGGGATAGGTTGGATGACCTCTAAGGTCCCTTCCAACTCTAACTCTATGATTGTAGTCTATATGTTCACTTTCTGGGCAAGCTGATCTAATCCTGTGGTTTTATCTATCAACTCTATGTAGATGATTCACCAATCTCCGTGCTTCAGCCCAATTTCTCCTCTAAATTCTAATCCCACATTCCCAAATGCCTACCAGCTTCTTCATCTGGTTTTTTACTGGCACCCAAAACTTAACAAAGGTGTCATATTATAGTGGATAAAGCACTGGACTTGGAGTCAGGAAAGCCTGGATTCAAATTCTGCCTTAGATACTTATTAGCTGCATGACCCTGGACAAGTCACTTAATCTCTCTGGGCCTCAGTTTTCTAATCTGTAAAATGAACTCAATTACCTTCAACATCCCTTCCGGTTTAAATCTATGGTCCTCTGACTTATATGAACCAACACAGAGAATAGGAGCAAAACCAGGAAAATTATATATATATATATATATATATATATATATATTATATATATATATATTATATATATATTATATATATAATATATGTGTGTGTGTGTGTGTATATATCATGAGATATATATATATAGTGAGATAGATATATATAGTGATCCCCATAATATAAATGAAAGGAACCAAGAAATTGAAGACTGTATAATTATAGTGAGCAAACTTGGTGCCCAAGAAGGAGAGAAAGTGTATCTGCCTCTCCTCTTTGCATAGGTGGATGGCTATGGATGTGGAATATTTTATATATTGTCAAATGATTGATGTATTGATTGGGTTTACTGCATTGATTTTTTTCCCCCTTTTTAAAAAATTCTTGTTATAAGGGATGGCTCAATAGGTAGGGAGTCTAGGGATAGATTCAGAAATGAAGGCGATGTAAAATGAAAGAATATCAATAAAAATAAGTTTAAAATAAACAAATAAACCCATTTGTCCTAGAAACATCATCATCCAGGCTTGAAAACCTTGAAATCATCCTTGTCTCATCTCTCTCCCTCACATTCAATCAAGTGTCTAGTCCTGCAAAATTCTACCTTGAAAATATCTCTGAAATCTGATTTCTTTTTATCTACCCCATTCCTACCACCCAAGTTGTGGTCCTCACTGTCTTTCAACTACACATTCAAGCTAGCACTTGTAGAGTAATTTAAAGTTGGCAAAATACTTTACAAATATCATCTCATTTTATCCTTGTAACAACTCTAGAAGGTAGATACTGTTATTATCTACTGTTATTATTCCTACTTTACAGATGAGGGAACTGAGGCAAACAGAGGTCAACTGATTGGCCCAGCATCAAATAATTGGTATCTGAGGTAAGATTTGAACTCAGGTCTTCCCAACCACAGGTCTAGCATCTGCACACTGCATTCCCTAGTCGCCTTAACAACTGGTACCTTTCCTCTGGTCTTTTTTTAGGCCCATCCATCCTTCACATTGTTGCCAAAGCAATCTTCCTAATGAACCAGTCTGACAAGGACACCTGCCTGCTCAAAAACCTTCAGTGGCTCCCTGTTGCCTGTAGAATAGAACACAAACTCTTCTGGCTGGTATTTAAGGCCTTCCACCTCTGGGCTACCTTTTCAACCTTATTTTGTCATACTTCGTGTGCTCTTTGATTTTATCTTGACCTCTCCTACTTCTGGGCATCTGTGACTGCATCCCCAGGCTGCCTTCCATTTCTCCCTGTTAGAATCTTTCTTCTCTTTCAGTGCCCCCAGTTCAAGGGCTGGCTTTCCCAGGATACCTGGTTTCTGGAACTTATTCTCCCCTACCTTTTTCTATCTCTCAGGCCACCATTTGATCTCAACGAGTGCTTTCTGTATGTCTACTGCCAACCCTGCCCCTGTTCCTCCTTGTTAGAGTCTAAGTTTCCTGAGGTCAGGGGCATCTTTGTATCTGGTGCCCAATTCCTTGCTTAATAAATGCTTATTAAATTCAATTGAAAATGTTGAATACTATGTGGTATAGAGGAAAGAATACCAGATTTGCCATCAGAGGACTGGGCTTCCATTCCCAATTCAGCTTCTTAGAAACCCGTGTGACCCTGTTCCCCTCTCTGGGCCTCAGTCTGTTCCTCTGTAAAATGAAGAGGCTGGATCAGCAGACCTTTATTCGAGGTTCTTTCAGCTCGGAACCTATAATGCTAGGAATCTCTGGCTTCGACAATCACGCCTCAAACCTAAGAACTCCCTAGTTCAGTTTCCTATTTGTTAACATGGATAAAGTGTTGGTTTTGAAGCCAGAGAGCAGGGTAGTGCAGGGCAAAGAGAGTCAACTGTTGAGCAGGTAGGACCTGAGTTCAGTCTGAGCTATGATACATACTAGTTGCATGACCTTGGATAAGTCATTTAACTTCTCTGATCTAGGTATCTTTAACTGTAAAATAATAAGGTTGGACTAATTAATAATAATTATAGCTAACATTTATATAGCGCTTACTTATTATACACCAGGCACTATGCTAAGTACTTTACAATTATCTCATTTGATTCTTACAATAACCCCTGAAGGTAGGTGCTATTATTATCCCCATTTTACAGATGGGGAAACTGAGGCAAACAGAGGTTCAGTGATTTGCCTAGGGTCACACAGCCAGTAGGTGTCTGAGGTTGGATTTGAACTTAGGTCTATCTTGACTCACAATACCCCTGAGGGTATTATCCCCCTTTTACAATTGAGGAAACTAAGGCAAACAGAGGGTAAGTAACTTGCCCAAGGTCACAAAGCTAGTGTCTGAGGCTGGATTTGAACTCAGGTCTCTCCTGACTCACAAAAACCCTAGGAAGTAGGTGCTATTATTATCCCCATTTTATGGTTGAGGAAATTGAGACAAACAGAGGCTAAGTCAGTTGCACAGGGTCATACAATTAGTAAGTATCTGAAACTGAGTTTAAACTCAGGTCTATACTGATTCTAGGTCTGGCATTCTATCTACTGTACCACCTAGTTAGCCTTTAAGATCCCTTCTGGCTCTCAGCCCTAGGTTCAGATCCTGTCTCTGCTGCTTACTCCCTGTGTGACCACGGGCAAGTCAGCCAACATTTCTAAACTTTATCTATAAAATGAGAGGGGTGTAGGAGATGACCTCTAAGGCAGAGATGTCAAACACATGGCCTAAGGATGTGGCTGGAGCATAGCCAAATCAGATTAAAATGTGTTTGGGAAACATTTAACAAGATAAATAAAAATACAGTAAAACGTAAGTAACATTACATTTTAAAACTAATTCCATATGTGGCCTGAAGGGAACCTCGGATATGGTTTCTGTTTGAGTTTGATGCCCTGCTCTAAGGTCCCTTCCAAGGCTCTAAGTCTAATTTAGATCCAAAGAGGGGGAAGATACAGATGGGACAGGTCAACATGAAAACGAAAGTGAGGGGGGAGGTTGGTCAGGGAACGGGGAGACAAAGTTAAAAGAACACAGCTGAGGTCCATGAGCCTTGGACTCTGACCAGGGAAAGGGTGGGAGGGAGGCACAGAGTCATGTGCTGTTACTCTGTGTAAGCTTAGCCACTGTTCCTCCTCTGGTCTCTCCTCCCCCTGCCCACCCCCACTGCCAGAAGAAGAAAGCCTTAGACATTCTAGTAAACCCTAGCAGGACTGCTGGCAAAGAGCGATGTGAAGGCAGAGCTGTAGGCTCCCGACGTTCCCCCAAAGTCGGGGATTTCATTGGCTTAACCTTTTGCTGTGGGTCCGCATGCTGAGCGGGAACTGGAGTGGGCAGCATCAGCTTAGGGAGGGACAGCTGGTGAATCAGCTGGGTTGAGTTACAGTCAGCAGAAGCTCAGTGGATTGTTCCATATAAGGGCTGGAGCAGAGAAAAGGCGTTCCGGCAGATTTTCTTCAGGACTCCCCCAAAGTGTCCTCTGGAGATCATGTAAGGCTATCCAGCAAAGGGGGAGACTCTCAACAGCCCCCGCCCCAGAGCTATTTGCCAAGGTCCTCAGCCTGAAGAAATTGGACCCAGTTGTGGTCTGGCTAGAAAAGGATGGGGGGGGGGGTGGAGGGTAAGAGCAAGAAAGGGGACGCAGAAAAAGACAGTTAAACTCGAGGTGTTGTGGATATAAATCTGGGGAAGACCAAAGAGCCTACCTAGTCCAACTCTCGTTTTATGAAGAGGGAACTGAAGCCCAGGAAAGTTAAATGATCTTCCCAGGGTTATTGTTTAGTTGTGCCTGATTCTTCACGACTCCATTTCAGGTTTACTTGGCAAAGATATTGGAGCAGTTTGCCATTTCCTTCTCCAGTTCATTTTCCAGAGGAAGAAACGGAGGCAAACAATGTTAAGTGACTTGCCCTGGGTCACACAGTCGGCTGTGAACTCAGGTCTTCCTGAGTCCAGGCCCAGCACTCTATCTACTGAGCCACCTAGCCACCCCTGCCCAGGGTTACACAGTTAGTAAGTATAAGAGGTGGTATTTGAACCCAGGCCCCTCTGACTTCACAAAGGTCTTTCCACCACCATACTGTCTTGGAAGAGAGCTCAGAGAGTACCTCATTTTACAGATGAGAAAACTGAGACCCTCTGAGGGGAAGCGACTTACCCAGTGTAACATAGCAGCAAGCGACAGGGATAGCAATTGAACCCAGGTCCTCTGACTTCAAATCTAGCACCTTTTGGGGTGGGGTGCATTTTAGGACTGGCCACTCAGGCACAAAGACATTGGAGGATCAGTCTCCACACCCACCACCTCATGCCCTTGGAATCTTACACCTCTTCACCCTGTTCTCAGACTTCAGTAGTGCTGCTGGAATGGACACAGGCCATCGGAGCCGAGGCCAGCCAGAATGGATTCTGGAGAAAGATGTCAGGGATGAGAAGAAACTAAACCGTGTCAGCTGGAAAAGATAGGGTGTGATGATGTCATTGATGAAGAGCCATGCCTACTTGGCCAGGGGCTCAGTCAGAGTAACACTGTCTAAAGAGAGGCCAAACCAGTGCTTGGAATTAACTTCTGTAGTCAGGGTTGGATTCACCCAAGCAGAGCTCAACCAGCTGCCTTTCCAGACAGGGTGAGCCCAACTTGACCCAGCTGGGGTGATGAGAACTAAGGAAAAGGAATGGCAGTTATGTCTAGAGGCTTGGGAAGAAAAAGAGTTTACATTGTGGAGGTCCTGTGAGCACTGACAGGTTATTTGTGGTATGCAAAGTGTATCCAAAATAGTGCAAAGATTAATATCTATTATCTTTGATTCAAGAATTTGGTGGTTATTTGAGGTGGGTGGAAGAGAATGGAAGAGAGTCTAGACCTTTGATTTCATCTGTGTAACCCTCCAGCCATGCCAAGGGTTCTTAACTTTTTTGTTGACCCTTTCTCAGAAGACTCTTTTTAAATGCAATAATACAAAAGGTTACAAAGAAAACCAATGATTAATGGAAATAAAAATGTAATTTATTTTTTCCGATACAAGTTAATCAGCCCCCTAAAATCTATCCGTCAACCCTTTTTGGGTCTATAGAATCCCTGAACTCTATGGATCATTTTACACACACGTATATATGTATATACACATATACATATATACATGTACGTGTATATATGTACATATATAAAATCATATATAATTTAACAAGCACTCATTAAGTGTTACTATGTACCAAGCATTATGTTACTCATTGAGATACAAAGACTAGATAAAACAGTCCCTGCCCTCAAGGAATTTATTCTCTATTGGAAGGCAAACAGGTATGGGAATTCGTTTGTAATTTATAGGCTTAGAGAGTAGCCTGAGGCACTGAGAAGTTGAGTAGCTTGCCAAGGTCAGTAAAGCAGTTGCCTAGCATTTATTAAGCATCTACTATGTGCCAGGCACTATGCTAACGCTGCCCAGTTAATAGGTAATCAGAGGATTTAAATCTAAGTCTTCCTGACCAGGAGGCCAGTGTTCTTCCCCTTACTCCAAAATGCCTGTTGTAAGTCAGGCAACAGTTAAGAGATGAGGTTACCAAAACAAAAAAAAAAAAAAAAAAAAGGCAAAAAACAGTTCCTGATTTCAAGTATCACAGTCTAAGTAGGAAGACAATATGAAAACAATTATGTGCAAATAGGACAAATACAGGACAAATTGGGAATAATCTTAAAGGGAAGGCATTAAGATTAAGGAAGATTGGAAAAGTCTTCCTGCAGGTGGTGGGACTTTAGCTGAGGAGTCAGGGGAGCCAGGAGGCAGAGGTGAGGAAGGAAAGAGTTAAATTCAATAATTCAGTAAGCACGGATGTGCTAGTTACTGAGCTAAGCACTAGGGATACAAAAAGAGACAAAAGACAGTCCCTGCCCTCAAGGAGCTTATGATCTAATGGAGCTCCAGACTTGGGAGATCAGCCCATGAAAATCCTCAATCAGCAGATGCAGCTAGGTGATACAATGAATAGAGTACTGAGTCTGACGTCAGGAAGACCTGAGTACAAATCCAGTCTCAAGATACTACTTATTAGTGTGACCTGGACAAGTCACTCAACTTTTGATTGCCTCAGTTTCCTCATCTGTAAAATAGGGATAGTAATAGCACCTATCTCCCAGGGTTGTTGTGAGGATCAAATGAGATGACAATTGCAAAGTGCTTAATGCCACCCAAATGCCAAATGCCAAAACAAAAGATCCCCAGAGTTGCCTGCTTCATAAATGGCGAGGTGTTGAGAGGAGTGGGATGATATTTGTAAGTTCTTTAAGGTCACTCAGGCACTCTGTCTTATGCTTTTCTTTCCCCATCATCTCCTCCCATCTAGCACAGCCTTGGACATGTAAGTGTGCCCAGTTGAAGAGGTGGAATAAAAAGACTTTTGAATAGCCAAGGTGACTTTTAACATCATTAACATCATCAGAACATCTTAGTCTGATGGACTGAAATCTGAGGGCACCGGAAGGGTAGAAACAATGATAAGGGCTAAAGGGGTTGTCAGATTTCCAAGAGGAGGCAGAGGTTGTTGCTCAGTCATTTGCAGTCATATCCGACTCTCTGTCACCCCATTTGGGGTTTTTTTTGTTTTTTGGGGTTTTTTTTGGCAAATAGACTGGAGTAGTTTGCCATTTCCTGCTCATTTTACAGATGAGGAACAGAGGCAAGTAGGTTTAAGTGACTAGCCCAGGGTCACACAGCTAGTGAGTGTCTGAGGCTGGTTTTGAACTCATAAAGGTGAGTCTTCCTGACTCCAGGCCAGGTACTCTATGCACTGGCAGCTAGATGCCCTGGAGTCAGAGATGGAGCACAATGAATATAAAGATTGTGCAAAACTCACTGATGCTTTGAAAAGAAGAAAAGGGGAGTGGGGAACAAAAAAAATGGCACTTTCTCAGAGGGGCAGCTAGTCCTGGAGAGCAGATAATGTTGACTTTCATTGATCAAATCGAGGCCAAACCAGATAGGGATCTGTCAGATGGCACAAAGATGCCACCTTGGCTAAAGCACTCTTTCAAACAGATACCTAATCAAAGGGGTACTTTTTACCCTCAAAACTGTCCTGGCTCAGCACACACATCATCATGGTTGGCAGGACAAGGAGATGGAGCTGTTTTGGCTGTTTGTCCCTTGCCTATTATCACCAACCTCCAATTCGAGGTTGCCTTGCTTCCAAATCTCTGGGATGTTATGACTCTTCCAAGGCTTTGCTTCTTGATTCCTCCTGGTGGAAGAAACAAAGACTGCAGATGTTTGAATCGAGTGGAGGGAATGAACTTGGAAGCATAGAGTATCAGAGCTGGAAGGAATAGAGATCATCTAGTCCATATAACTTGTTTTATAGATAAGGAAACAGGTTCACTGAGCTGACATGATTTACGGAAGGGATGATAGCTAGTCCTTGACAGAGCTGGGAGTCAAGTCAGCAAGTGCCAGGCACTGTACTAAGCTCAGAGAATCCAAATACATGCAAAAGGAAAGCCAAGCCTTGCCCTCAAGGAGCTGACATTCTGGGGCAGCTAGGTGGCAAAGTGGATAGAGCCTAGTCCTGGAGTCAGGAGGACCTGAGTTCAAATCCGGCCTCAGACTCTTGACACTTACTAGCTGTGTGATGCTGGGCAAGTCACTTAATGCCATTGCCAGCCGCCCCCCCCCCCCAAAAAGGAGCTTGCATTCTGGTTGGTACTTGAAATCAGTGGATCTACTGGCAGGGATGTGTTGGAGCTAATTTGAACTGGGTCTTGAGAGCAGATTGTTAAGTTTTCAGCGTGAACATGATTAATTTGGAAATTTATTTTGTATATCCATACATATCTGTAATGATTTTTGTTTTTCTTGCCTTCTCATTGGGTGAAGAAGGATGGTGGGGACAGGAGAGAATTCAAAACTGAAAATAAATTTATGTAGAATTTTTAAAATTCTATTTAAAAATTTTTTTAAAATTCAGTGTGAGCATTTACACCTTGGAAATCGTCAAGTGCTACAAATCAGGACTTGATTTATTGCTTTGTTGTCTAAACTTAAGAACGTGATGGAGAAAATATTAATCTTTCAGATAAAATGAAAAGGGTATTTTGTGTTTTTTGTTTTTTCTCTTGAAAGCCAATTGTTAAACATTTACCAGCACACCGCTGCCTATGGGACAGTGCTCTTTCTACTATAGCACACTGCCTCTATTGATCCAGGGCTGCACTGCTTGGTTGAGAAATCTCTTTTAGCTGCCAACAGGTAAATGATTTACTATCAATGATTGCACAGCTGCCAGGAAACACAACAGTCCTGTCCCTAGAATGAAATTTGAGAGGGGCAAGGTGAAGAGTCATCCTGTTCTCTTGACCCAGGAGAGCACCTCTCAGCTAGTCTCAGGAGAATTTAGAAGTTAGCTCTGCCTGGGGTTTCTCAAAAAAACTTTCCACTAGTATGGCTAAGCATGAGCAAAAGTATTGCACTCTTATGGGAGTAAGATTCTCTAGAACTCGTAGTGGCTACATCATCATCATCAATAAGCATTTATTAACCATTTATTGTGTGCTCAACATGTCCAAAACTAAGTTCATTGTCTTTCCCTACAAAACCTCTCTCTTCCTGAATTCCCTATTATTGTTGAGGGCGCCACCATCCTCACAGTTCTTCAGGCTCACAACCTAGGTGTCATCTGGACTCCTCATTATCTCTTACCCCCATATCCATTCTGTGGCAGAGGTCTATCAATTTCACCTTTGCAATATCTCTGGTCTATGTCCCCTTCTCTCTTCTGACACCACCACCACTCCAGTGCAGACCCTCATTACCTCATGCCTGGATCATTGCAATAAACTGCTGCTGGGTCTGCCTGCCTCCAGTCTGTGCACTCCAGGATATCCTCCCTGAAGCCACCAAAGTGATCTTCTTGAAGCACAGGTCCACCATGTCACCCTGTTAATCCACTCTAGTGGTTCTCTATCATCTCTAGGATCAAGTACAAAATCATGTAGTGTTCAACACCCCCCCACCCCCCCTCCCCACACACACACCCCTTTCCAGTCTTCTTATACCTCACTCTCTTTCACAAGCTAAGATCCAGTGACATTGGCCCATTTGGTGTTCCTTAACCAAGACTGTCCATCTCGAAATTCCAAACATTTTCACTGGCTATCTCCCGTGCCAGGAATTCTTTCCTTATCTCTGCCTTCTGGCTTCTCTGGCTTCCTTTAGGTGTCATATAAAGGGTTCTGCATGAAGCCTTTACTTATGCTAAATACTGATGCCTTCTCCCTGAGATTATCTGTAATTTATCCTATATATATTTGTTTGTACCTAGTTGTCTCCCTGCCTAGATGGTGAATTCCTTGGGAGTAAGGACCCTGTTTTTTGGGGGTGGGGTTTTGCCTTTCTTTGTATCCCCAAGCACTTAGCATAGCACCTGGCCCTTAATAAAAGCTTCTTGACTTGACTTGTCGCTTTGAGATAACAAAGGAAGGTAAAATACAGTGCCTGCCTTCAAGGAAGTCACGTTCTAATGGGAGAGAGAATATGCAAATAATTATGTGCATACAACAGATAGGGGAGAGACACAGAGAGAGAGAGAGAGAGAGAGAGGATAAATTGGAGATAATCTCAGAGAGAAGACACTGGTAGGGGAAGACTGTAAGGAAGTCCTCTTGAAGAAGGTAAGATTTTTAGCTGAGACTTAAGGAAAGTCAAGGTAGCCAGGAGGCAGCTACAAGGAGGAAAAAACCCTCTCTTATGAGTCTCCCTTGCTTTGATCAATAGCAACCTACTAGATCAATTTACTTGCAGAGCCCTGCAGAAAGATGAGAGTTTTCCCTCAATTTTTTGCATGCTCTCTATTTTCGGCTACATAGGTTTTATTTATACAGGAAAATTTTAATTTGAAATAATCAAAATTATCCATTTTATACTTTAACCATCCTCTTATCTTATAATATGGTTTAAGGTCTAATACTACTGAATCTAGTTCCTTCACATCCTTTTCTCTTGGTTTCCTTGAAGTTCCTGATCTTTTGCTCTTCTAAATGGACCCTATTATTTTTTCTGACTCAGTAAGAACATTTTTAGTAATTTAATTGAGATGACATTACATAAATAGATTAGTTAGGTACAATTGTCATTTTTTAAAATTACATTAGCTTTACCTACCCCAATAAATATTACTTCAATTATTTAGATCTAACTTTGTGTAAAAGATATTTTGTGTTTATATTCGTATAGTTCCTGTGTCTGTTTTGTCCGGTATACTCATATTTTTTTATACTGTCTAGTTATTTTATATGGTCTAAAACATATTGATTTATATGTCTGACGTATAGTGTGGTTTCCCTAATTTTCCCTTTTGATTAAATCTGATTTTATCTTTAACTTTGTCTGAGACCATGATTATTATCCTTGCTTTTTTAATGTAATAAATTCTACTCCTGACCTTTATTTTATGTTTGTGGTATCATTTTTATGGCATTTCGTGAAAGTAATATCTTGTTGAATTCAAATTTTTAATCTGCTATCAGTTTCCATTTTATAGGTAAATGCATCCCATTCACATTCTAAACTACAATTACTTGTGTATTTTCCTCCTTCCTATTTTCCTCACTATCATTCTCAACCCCATCCCTGTCCTTCCTCACTCCTCTACTTTACTTCTATCCACTACCTTGCCCTCCTGTTCCTTAACTTACCTACCCCCAAGAATGTCTCCCTTATCCTCTCCCTCCACCCTATCCCTTTACCCTTTTATTTCTGTCTGATTTTAGAAGATTTTTGTACTCTTCTAAATATATATGTTATTTTCTTTTTATCCCATTCCTGTTAATCTATACACCCTTCTATATCCCACCTTATCCTTTTCCCTATCCTTCCCTTGTCCTCTCCCCACTGTGCCCTATCCCCTTACCCTCTTATTTCTTTCTGAATCTAGAAGACTTGTACACCCTTCTAGATATGTATGTATTGTTCCCTCTTTAACCCATTCCCGAAGAGAGTGGGCTTCCAGAACTACCCTGCCTCCTCCACCATCTAATTCATCTGTGTCAGTTCTTCCTCTCACACCTCAAAGATAATTACTCTTTTTGCCTTTTCCTACATCATTTTACTTTTTAGAATCACATCATACTTGGCTCTACCACACTCTTTCTTTCAAACTACCCAATTACTAATGACAATCTTAGACATATGGCTTATATTTCCACATATAAAAAATAAATAATTTATCTTTATTTAGTCCCTTGTAGTTAGTTTTTGATATTTACCTTATATTTCTCTTGGATCTTGTATGTCAAATTTTCTATTAAATTCTCTTCTTTTTGCAATAAAATCTTGAAGTGTCTGTCAATTCATTGAATGTCAATTTTTTTTTGTTCAGTATTATACTTAACTTTGCTGGGTATGATTTTTTTGGCTGTATCCCCAGTTCTTTGCTCTTCGATATATAGTGTTCCAAGACCTCCAGTCTTATAGTGTAGCCGCTGCTACATCTTGTAATTCTAACTGTGGCTCTGCCATAATTGAATCGTTTTTTTCTTGTTGCTCATAATATTTTCTCCTTAACCTGGGGTTTTGGGAATTTGGCTATGATATTCCTGTAGGTTTTCCTCTGAGTATCTCTTACAGGTGGTGATCAGTGGATTTTTTTTTCTATTTCTACTTTTCCCTCTTGTTCTAACACTTCAGGACAACTTTCTTTAATTATGTTTTATCATTCATACCTCTTTTGTTATTTAAGTCAGTTAGTCATGGCTGACTCTTCATGACCTCATTTGTGGTTTTCTTGGCAAAGATGCTGGAGTGGTTTACCATTTCCTTCTCCAGCTCATTTTACAGATGAAGAAATCAAGGCACATAGGGTCAAGTGACTTGTCCAAGATCACACAGCTAGTGTCTGAGGCTGGAATTTGAACTCAGGTCCTCCTGACTCCAACTAGGGCTAACACTCTATCCACTGTACTGTTCACACCTCAGAAATGAGCAAATGCTATAAATCAAGACTTTTTTTATTGTTTTGTTGATTATCTAAACTTAAGAAAGTGTCAGAGAAAATGCAGATTAAATGTAAAAGTGTATCATGCATACATTTTGTTTTGGAGAGTCAGTTAAGCATTAATCAGCACAGGACTGCTTACAACCAAGAATAACTTACCCTGCAAAGCTGAGTATAATCCTGAAAGGGAAAAAAAAAACAACTTATTGGAACTTTAATGTAATAGAAGATTTTCAAGCAGTCTTGATGGAAAGATTAGACCTGAGTGGGAACTTTGAAATACAAACACAAGAATAAAGAGCAACCTTGAAAGACAAATTCATTTCAGTAGTTGGAAGAAACTCACATTCAGAGTGGGAGCAGGGGGAGAAGTAAGTGTATCTTCAGATCCTGAATATGTTCAAAGGTCATTGAAGGAGTTAAATAAGAAAAACAGAGGATGAGGAAGGGAATAACTTGGTTCAGTTCTGAGGGTTTTAAGGGGAAAAAGAAAAAGGAAGAAAAAAGGAGTACATTAGTATAGAATGTAAGGAGAGGTGGAACCTGCTATTTCTTGTAATTGGAGTATATGAAAATAAGAATATACAAACATAAAGGAAGAGGTAACGGAAATGGGCACCAGATAAATTTCATTGTTATCTGAAATGGACAAAGGAAAGTTGTAAATATATACATAATAATTTAGTGTAGAAATGCACCAAATTCAACAGGGAAACATATAGGGATGGGGTGGAGGGGCGGTGAAGCATTAGATGGAGGATAATACTGGGGAGGGAAGAGAGACAAGCAAAAAAACCCCAAAAACAAACCAACTTCCTGACATTGAAGAGAGGCATGAGAAGAAGACGGGAAAGGAAAGGAGAGGAACCAGAATCTAGTGGACAGTTGGACAATGGTTGAACAAATTGTGGTATGTGAATATCATGGAATATTATTGTGCCATAAGAAATGATGAAAAAGATGATTCAGAGAATCCTGGTTGGGCTAAACTACCGTAGAATGAAGAGAGCAGAATCTGGAGAACAATTTGTACAAAGACATTATAAAGAAAACAACTTTGAAAGCTTAAAGAAATATGATCAGTACAGTGACCAACCATGGCTCTTGAGCACCTGTGCTTCATTTGGCTTGACTGTATTTATTTGTTACAAGAGGGTTTCCCCCCTCTTTTTAGTCAGGAAGTAGGATTGGGGGAGATGAGGTTAGTAGTAATGATGCCCTTGAAAAAAGAAGGCCAATGAAACATTTTTTTTAAAATTGTATGGAAGAAAGGAGAATGGAGTCTAGAAGGAAGCACATAAAACTGTAGGACAGTTTTGAAAGGGAAATATAGAATTTATTATATATGTGACATGACATATATATATTTAAAAGCAAGAGGTATGAAATGGAAATTCATGATCTCATATACAATCCTCTTTTTGTGTTCTGCTATATATGTAGAAATGCTCTTTTTTGTTCAGTTAAAAATTTTTTAAAAAATCAAATGTTAGAAGAAAATAAGACCTGGCATCTTGGCAAGGTGTGAGGAAGAATATGGTGTCAAGACTGATTCTGAAGTTACAAACCTAAGTAACAGTAAGGATAATGATGCCTTGGAGAAAAATAGGGAAGTTGAGAAAAGGGATGGATTTTGGGGAAAAGATAATGAGTTCTGTTTTGGAAATATTGGGTTTGAGATGCCTGTGGGACATACTCCTTGAAATGTACAATAGGAAGTTGGTGGTATGGGACTGGAGCACAGGGTAGTTGGTAGTGTGGGATTGGATATATCTTGGATTCATCAACCTAGAGATGATAGTTGCATCCAAGAGAGAGTGGAGAGACAGAAGAGGAGAACAACTAGGAGAGAGCCTGGTTGTATAGCTACATTTATTGGATAGGATATTAATGATGATCCAGCAAAGGAGTCTAAGAAGGAGCAGTCACACAGGTAGGAAGATAAGCAAGATCTAAAGAGAATGTCACCAAAACCCATAGGAGATGGTGGTCAACAATGCTAAATATTGCAGAGAGGTCAAGAATGTTGAAGATTGAGAAATGGTCACTAAATTTGGCAATTAGGAGATCATTAAGTAACTTTGGAGAGAACAGTTTCAGTTGAGTAATGAGGTCAGAAAACAGATCACAAAGGGTTGAGAAGTGAGTGAGAGAAGAGGAAGTGGAGGCAATGAGTGGAGGCAGCTTGTTCTAGGAGTTTCGCTGTGAGAGACAAGAGAGAATAGGTTATGCATAGGGCAGAGACGTATGTGCTGATACTACCTGGGACAAACATTATTATTGGCCCTTCTTTTTCCCCTAAGAGAGAGCGTCAAAGGAGATATTCCCCCAGTGTGTGCCAGCTCACCCAGCCCAGCTCTATGATGGCTTGTAGAAGAAAGGAAGAAACTTGGTTGTGTTTGTAGGCAACCGGAGTAAGTTAGGAGGCCGGCAGAGAATAAGGATTAGAGAGTGTGGGGGCTATCTGCCAGAAGAGATGGGAAGGGTATAAGGAGAATGCTTGGTCTTGGAAAGAAGGGCTGCCTCTTCATCAGAGACTGGGGTAAAGAGACGAGAATGGGAGCAAGAGGTTTTAAGATGCAGAGTAGGGAAAAAGAGGGACTGCATGATAAAAGGCCTCTATTTTCCCAATCATGTATGAGGCTGGGCCCTCTACAGTTTATAGTTATAGCTTATAGCCCTGTGCAACTTAGGAAGTTGGCTGGAACATTGAGAGGTTAACTGATTTGTGTAGGGACCACCCAGGCAATCTTATTGGAATTGAGACTTGAATTCAGGTCTTTCTGACTCTGAGGCGAGTTTTCTATCTATTGTCAGGCTGACTGACTCCCAAGAGAGTTTTAATATTGGAAGTCATACCTGAAAGTGAATCAGATTTCTTTTGGCCCATGAAAGGAAGAGGAAGGGAATAAGTACTTAAGTGGTGCCTACTATATTTCAGGCATTGAGCTAAGTGCTTTACAAATATTATCTAATTTCAGCACGAGGGTCAGTAATAAATGGCATAACAAAAATAATAGCTTGCATTTATAATGCTGTAAGGTGTGCAAAGCTCAATATACTTTATCTCATTTTATCCTCACAACAGCCCTTTGAGATAGGCGCTTTTAATTTTACCCAATTTATTGATAAGAAAACTGAGTTCCAGAGAGTCACACAGCTAGTAAGTAAGTGTCTGAGGCAGGTTGAATATACGCATTTCCCACATGGGTTCCCTATATGTGACTTCACATATATTCCAGGGCCATACATGTTTCCTATATGTATTTCCTCTGTGTATGTTCTTTAACTGTGTGCATTTCACTTCCGGTGATATGGTAACCTATGAGAGATGGGAGAGTAGATCCCATATGAGGATCATTTCTTGTCACTTTGCTTGCTTTTTTTTTTTTTGAGACCAGATTTCCCTATCTTACACCAGCACACACACACACACACACACACACACACACACACACACACACACACACACACGAGTGCATAAGCTACTCACAGGTCCAGCCCCACCACTGATAGGCACCAGGATCTTTAACTTGCCATTTATGACCTTTGCCTAGGCCAATTCTTCCTTCCTAGGCAGCCTGATTACTTCCTACCTCCCACCTTCCTCACCATATTGGTGCTGGACTTAGTGTAGACATCTAATCAGAGTTAGCCCATGGCAGTTCAGAACTCTTCAGCTCAAGGAATCCACCAGCCTTAGCCACCCCAGTAGCAGGAATCGTAGGCTGCGTGACACCATATAGGCTCTTGTCACTTTATTTATTATCATGTTTGATTAAATGTTTTTTTATTTCATTTTAAATTTTTGTTTTTGTTTGTTTTAGGCAATTGAGGTTAAGTGACTTGCCCAGGGTCACACAGCTAGTAAATGTCAAGTGTTTTGTCTGAGGCCGGATTTGAACTCAGGTCCTCCTGACGTCAAGGCAGGTGCTCTATCCACTGCGCCACCTAGCTGCCCCTTATTTCATTTTAAATTAATATGTCTACTGGATGGCTGATAAAAGTACAATCATCAGTAGGGGCTCATGAGAAATGTTTCTGAGTAGTTGCTGACTCACAAAGTGTCTTGAAACTTGGGTAGTTTTTCTGGAGGCCCACAGGTTAAGGGAACCCTACAGTAGTATCCATTGCAAATTCCTGTGATAAAATGGCTGAGTTACAATTGTCACCTGTCATCCATTATCCAATATAGCAACACATTCTACATCCTCAGTGTTATGCTATACGGTATTCTATAAGTTCAAATAGAAAAGGCCCAGGTTGTTGATGAGACACAATTGAGGATCATGGGGTCATGGGACATGTCTATCTAGCCCACCTTTGTAGCAAAAGGCAGCTCTGCCTGTAGACTGTCCTCCTCCTCTGGTGTTCCTGCATCAGGCTTCTGTGATCTCCATTTCTACTTATGTCCTTCTGGGAGGAGCAAATTGCTCGTTTTTCCTTTTCTTCAGATGACTTCCCCTGCACTCCTGCCTTCACATCTGGGCAACCAAGGTGGGACCATTCACTGTGTCCCTTTAGCTCAGGAACAAGAAGGTGTTTTAGAACTATCTGGGGCCTATTTTCTCTGTTACCTTCCTCTGTGTTCTCTGAGCCCCATGTAAAAAATCTCCATTTTCTGTAGCAATTTGTCACGTCCAATTTATTCTCTGATTCCCTCAAGGCTGGACAGGCGCCCTGAGTCTGTCCTCTTCTACTAGAAGCCTTGCCACGCACTGCATCCTCCCTTTGTTGGGAAGGCATTAGAGAACTGGATAGAGGCTTCTTGTTCATTCTCTGAGTTGACTTTAGAGTCTTTGCAAACTTCCCACACTACTCAGTGACCTCAAGATCCTGTGACTTCAAGACACTTACCAAGGTCAAACTCAGGTCCCTTGAGGAGTTCCACCTGCTTCTCCATCGCAGTTCCCTGCTAGTGCTACAGTCAGTATTCCAGGGACATACTCTACCTGGAGCTTAAACAGTTCTTTTGTGAAATATGGATGCCCTTCTAAGGTTGTTGGATTTTTTTTTATTCTGAACTTGGCAAGTACTAAATAGAGTTGGCATTTCCATATACATTGTAGAACAGGAAGGGATGATACATGAAACTGCAAATTTCTATCATGGACAGTTTGCTCTTCTTTTAAAATATATAATCAATTCAACTTGAACTTTCAAAGTTGACTTGCTTGTCTATGATTCCTTCTGACTTTTGTTCTGTTCTTTTTCTTTCTCCCTCTCTTTCTTTCTTTCCCTCCTTCCTTCTTTCCCTTCTCCCTCCCTCCCTCCTTTTCTTCTTCTTCTCCACCTCCTCCTCTTCCTCCTCCTCCTTCTTTTTCTTCTTCTTCTTCTTTGCCTTCTCCTTCTCTCTTTCTTTCTTTCTCTCTGTCCCTTTCTCTGAGGGTACTGATGAGGTGTATCAGAGCTGATGCAATCTCTAAGGATGATGAGTTTCCTGGTGATGATATTTCCTAAAGGCATGATCTTGGTGGTGTCCAGTCCAAGAAGTACATCTGGTAGAATGCTTAAATTTTTTGAAGAAAATTGTTTTTGTGGTCACATCTGTCATAGAATGTTTTATGATTTTAAAAAGTGAGTGGAACACATCTTGTTTGAGAAAAACCTTTATGACCATATTTTGTTCTACTAAATCAAATGCTTTTTAAAAAAATCAACAAATAATAGAAACCAGGATCTCACATTCTCTATATTTCTCAACCTTAAAGATATGGTCTACTATGGAAAATCATCTTTAAAATGCTGCCTGATCTCTTCTCAGAGACACCTTTGATGTGCGTGTGTGCGTGTGTGCATGTGTGTGTGTGTGTGTATGTATATGTATATATATAATATATATATAATTCACACAAAGATTTTATACAGATGAGAAAGTAGGTATATGCGCCAAGATTGCTGAGGTCTTTTAAGTTGCCTTTTTTTTCCCAGCCAGAGTGCCATTTATGATCTTTTCCATTCATTTGGAATCTTCTTCTCTAGAGATATCTTTAAAACCAATACCTAAATGCCTTTAAGATTCTTCTGCCTCCTGCATGAATTTCTTCTGTGTAAATGTCAGCTATTATTGTTATAAAAGCACATTCTTTACAATAATGCTATGAGTCGTGACAGTCAGATCTAACTGTTCTTCTCAACTTAGACCTGCTTTGCTCTCCAAAAGTGTGAAGTATGTAGTAAAAACAATCATATTATCCCTTTTTGGAATGGAGAGGGATGAAGGAAGTCTAGACCTGTGTGAATACCAGGAGGAAGGAACTCCTGGATAGAAAATCCTTCCCCTGATGCAGATCAGTAACTCGCATGGAATTTATAGTCTTAAAGAGTAGCCTGGGACACTGAGAGGTTAAGTCACTTGCCCAGGGTAATAGTGTATCGATCAGAAGCAAAACTTGAACCCAGGTCTTCCTGATTCTATCCACAGCTCTATGTCACCTTTTGTCCCCAATTTTACAAATGAGGGAACAGGGTCAGAGAGGATAAGTAATTTGTCCAATTTCAAACAGTTTAAAAAATGACAGAGACAGGACACGAATTCAAGTCTTCTGATTCCAAGATGCACTCTTTCCATTGAGATATGCAAAGCAATGAACAAGTTGCTTAAATAGCACTCTTTTTTTTTAAAGGAATGAGGATAGATCATACCCATTTTGTTGATGAGGAAAGGGAAGCCCAAGGAACAAGGAGTTAGTTGTCCAATGGCACAACAAAGTGATAATGAAACTAGATTTTTTTATCTATATATCTATCTTGTTTTAATCTATATGTTCTACAGTTATCCCTTCCACATCACAACCCATTGTGGTTTCAGTATATCGGGTCGATACAAAAAATTAAATGGAAATTTTGGGGGAATTTTGCAAAAGCCACAGACTACACAAAAAAAGTTTAGAAACTCAGAATTGCATAAAATATACGTTTAGTATTGTATAATATCAACCCAACTTTTATAATAAGGCACTGTAAACACCCCATGAAAGAAAAAGAAAAAAGCCAAAAATTTTTATTCAGATTTTCCAGATTGGGGCTTGCTATGCCCCTAGCCTCTGCAAAGTGGAAGGGATAACCATATTTTTCAATTAGCAATTACATCCTCTAAGCTAGATATTCTCAGTTTGCTGTTGAAGGGTACCCAGTGATGAATCGCTTTAGGAAAATACGATCCTTTCCTAGTGGTCAGCAAGTGAGATTCTTGAGCTTTGGGGACCAAGAGAAAAAGGGAGCAATAGAAGTGGACGGTTGGGTAAGTATGTTGGGGGGGAGGGGGAAAAGATGGCCGGAAAAGGGGACCTGAGCCCAGAAAAGAAATAAAATAAAGACAATCTAGAAAAAAGATCAAAGTATATCTAAATAACTGGTTCAGTAGTCTTATGTTTCCTCCTGCCTTACCACCCAGGGGGTGTTCAGGAAGGAACGCTGCCCTGCCTACCTATATTGGCTTCTCCTGCCAATGGGTTCTGCTAACTTCATTCAACTCTCGGGCCTTCTTTGTTCTTTCTTCTCTCCCTTCTAAAGCCTTCCTTAGGGACTGCTTTAGATAAAATTCCCAGGTAGCCAAAAATTGTTCTCAGTGCAACCCAGCCTCCCTTCTTCAGAGTCCTTTTTCCTCCTGCAGGATGATGACTCCTCATCCTTTTCTTCAGGTGCCCAGAATCCTAATAGTCTTTCCTCCCTGATATCAAAGCCCCAACTCATTTATTCTCCAGCCCTTATCACTGCTGCCAGCATGCATATCAATTGCTACAGTTTCCTGTGTACTTTTTAGAACTGTTTGGAGCCCTGTGTGAGTATCAGGTCAAGTAAGCTACTGGGCGACAGGAAAGCAGCCTTCAGTCTAGCCAAGAGTTGGGGTGTGAACAGAGGGAGATGCTGTATTTCTCCTCTTGGAGGGTTTATAACAGCATTTTCCTGCTCAGGATAAAAAAATAAGTGTCAATGGCTCATAAATAAGCCTTTGATATGTTGTAGATATGGTGGTGCCCTAGACAAAAATAGGTAAACAAAGTTTGCTTCTGTATTGTAGGATCAATCAATCAATCAGCATTAATTTTAAAAAATTAACATTTATATGGTACTTACTATATGCTAGGCAACTATGCTAAAGTGCTTTATGGTTATAATCGCATTTGATCCGTAGGCACTATAATTATTGTCCTCATTTTATAGATAGGAAAAACTGAGGCAAGTGGGTTAAATGACTTGCACAGGGTCATACAGCTAATAAATGTCTGAGGTCACTTTTGAACTCAGGTCTTCTTGACACCAACCCCAGCATCCTTTCCACTTCACCACCTAGTTATGTGTCAGGCAATGTGCTAGGAGATGTGGAGATTGAAAGTGAAATGATTCCTACTCACAAGTAACTTAACTTCTAGGGGGAAGATAACATGTATGTATGCATATACATATACACACGTGTGTGTGCTTTGTTGACCATGTAGATGATGTGTGTCTGTGTGGTTCTGTCTGGATGTGGGGCTTTCAGGGAGGCAGGAATAGATATCTCTAGTCTCCTCTACCCACCCTTCTCCAAGGAAATGCAGAAAATTGGTACCAGAGGCTAGCCACTCTGCTAGGTGGGGTATCTGACTAGAATTATATCTTTTTGCCCCTTTATATCTATCTACAAACTAGGAGGCACAGTGGATAGAGTGCCTGGCCTGGAGTCAGGAAGACCTGAGTTCAAATCCTACCTCAGATACTTGCTGGCTATTTGACCCTGGGCAAGTCACTTAACCCTGTTGGCCTCAGTTTCCTCATCTGTAAAATGAGCTGGAGAAGGCAATGACAAACTACTCTAGTATCTTTGCCAAGAAAATTCCAAATGGAGTCACGAAGAGTCAGACATGACTGAAACAATTGAACCCAAACAGCAAACCCCTCTTAAATATTGTTAGTCTGAGGGAATATTGTTAGTCTGAGGTTCTAGCTGTGTTCCTAATTGCTATCTCGTAACAGAGAAGGAGTATCCCAAGCCATATATCCAAGGTTTGATTCCCTTTCTCACCAAATGCCAGTTACATAAAGACTACATGTATCAAATAGCAAATAAAGCCATCATCCAAAATAATAACAAGCAGAAAGCAGAACAGATATACAGATGAGAATGTGTCAGAAAGTACACAGAATGAATAAGCTTTCCCACTGAGAGCAAGATACCACAACTGAACTAAGAAAGCAAGATGTAGTATTACTGTTTTGTTATGTAACTGGAATTCATCACTTAATAAATCATTGCCTAGATGTAACTATTCAGTTCCACCATGACAAAGGATCCCAGATCTCACCTAAATGGAAATTTCCCCAAATCTCTAGTGTAGTAAACTGGCATTAGGGACATGATTGAAGTGTTGGCTTCTTCCCTGAGTATTTCTCTCCCTTTGGGGTCCTCTCCCTGAAGAGTTCTCTCTCAAAGCTAGAATCCAGAAGAATCAAGGATCTCTCTTCTCCTAAGCTCTGGACAACTCTGCCCCTCACATGGTGTGAAGCATTGAGTAATCAGTCTCTACCAAAAAGAACAGTCTTATGTAAATGGACTTTGAGCCTCTGGTTATGTATGTAAGAATGAATAGGATATAGATAATAGAAGGACAGACTGAGAGTTTATCCTCTACCCCCATCCCTTCATTCTTACGCTGTGGCTCTGGCTTCTTAGAAAACCTAGAGCCCTGTATTCCTCATCTTTTTTGACCTCTTACCTCCACATCAAAGTTTAACAGTGTCTTCTTCTAGAGAGAGAATCTTACTCTCTGCAAGGTGGCAATGGCTACCAATTAGTTAATTAAACTAATCTGTGTCTCTGTATTGTCTTATATTTTTGATTCTTCAGCAAAGCTATGATATCATCCATCCAAATGTGTAGATGCCATCCAAATGTGTAGATTGTTAACTACTCAAACTTCCTTTCCTGTGAAATTCTTCTCCTAAATTCTCCCAAGGGATCTATGCAACACACTAGAGGCCTTCCTCTGTACTTTTTAGTTAGATCAGTCAAGGATATTTATTAAGTGCTTGCTAATTGTGATCATTTCACATACCAGCAAGGTTATGCTCAGGACTCTGCAAGCTAGGCTTCAGCAATGTGCAAACAGAATTACCAGAAGTGCAGGCTGGTTTTCAAAGAAGCAGAGGAACTAGAGACCAAATTGCCAGCATTCACTGGATTATGGAGAAAGCAAGGGAGTTCCAGAAAAATATCTTCTTCTGCTTCATTGACTACCCTAGAGCCTTTGCCTGTGCAGATCACAACATTTCTTTGATAACACAATTTCAAGTGCTTCTCCTGTGTAACTAATTCCTTGTTTGTAATCTTTTTGCACCCTACTCTTACCTACCATGATGAAATTGTGAAAATGGAATTGCTAACAGGGGTTGTTGTTGAAAGGGAAGATCCTTCAATGCATATCACATTGCTCTTACATTGGTGACACCCTGAAGCACCCTACTTTTTTGTTGTTGACTGTCATGGTAAAATGGAAAGAGCCCTGGCTCTGGAGTTAGAGGATTGAGGTTTAAATTCTGCCTCTGCTCTGGGAAGACAAAAAAAAAAAAAAGTAAAAACAGCCCATGCTTTCAAGGAGCTCACCGTTTAATGGGGAAACAACATGCAAACAATGATGTATATATATATACAAAGTAAACTAGAGAAAATCTCAGAGAGAAAGCACTGACATTGGGGGGGGGGGGGGGGTTAGAAAAGGTTTCTTGCAGAAGATGAGATTTTAGCTGAGACTTGAAGGAAACCAGGGAAGCAAAAAGGTGGAGATGAGGAGAGAGAGAATTCCAGGCATGGGGGACAACCTTACTTGCCTCACCTTGGATAAGTCATGCAACCTCCCTCTGCAAAATGGGAGGTTGTATTAGGTGACCTCTGTGAACTCTTCTAAGCTCTCAGTCTGTATCCCAAAGTAGCACCTGTAGCACCTAGGACAGGGCTGGCTCTCCAGTAAAGAATAGTAGATATGTATTGCTTGAAGAGATGGGGTGAAGGGTAATTCTCTTTCCTTCTTTGCTCAGACCCTATATTCATTAGTGACACTTCAGCTGTGGGGACAGCAAATTGCTCAACAAATAAGGCAGATAAGATTAAGACACACTTCCTGAAGAGATAGATTACTGCTGGGTTAGCTGTGTTTACGTTGCACAGTTCTAATCCAAGGTCTCCAGTTAAACAAACTTCAGACACTCATCAGTTTCACTTTCCCAGGAGGTGATTCAGCACATGCATCTAGGCCTTTGCAGGTCTGTTCATCAAATGCAGACTTTGGCCCACCGTGCTGTGACTTACTCAGTCTGGCAATGCTGCTAGAGAGAGAGTGTGCATGATACTGCCTGAGGGCAGCCCCTCCTCCCACCCCACCCCACAAAAATCAGCTCTCAGTTACTTACAACCCTTACCATTGCAATCAAAAAGAACTTAATTATTGATTTTTTTTTTTTTTAAAAAGAAGCCTCCCCCTCCCAGGGAAAAGCCCAGGTCATGCTACCTAAATTCAACAAACGTTTATTATGCACTAACTCTGTTCCAGGCACTATATGAGGTAATGGGAATACAGAGACAAAAAAAAAAATCCTGGACAAAAAAAAAAAAATCCTTGACCTCAAGGAGCTTACAGTCTATTTGGCAAAATAAATTTTCTAATAATTATAACCCCTACTGGGACTAAGGGGCTGGGATAATGAGCCTTCTTCCTCTCCACTAAGTGGCTTGTCTTCTAGCTCTGGATCCATGAATGTCAGAGGATTGGGTTTGGTGTGGGGAATCTGATCATCTAAAGAACTAGTCAGCCTCCATTTCTTTCATTGTTTTGACTCTTTATGACTCCACTCTGGACCTGAGGGAAAATTACTTAAAGTTTATTTTTTCTGCTTAAGTTTACTATCTTTCCAAAGGGGGAAAGACACACCCACAGTTGGTGGCCCCTGACTGCCTTTTCTTCCCTGTTTAGAACTTGTATCCATTTTAACTTCTTCCTTTCTTGCTCTTTTTCATCTTCTTTGCACTCACTGAGAACTTAGCATGAAAGTTAAAGAAAAAGGATTGATCTCTCAAGACCCTCCATCATGCTATTAGATGGCGCCTCAGTTTTTACAATTATTAATAGCACTTTGTTTTGGGAACAGAAATTGGATGAAACAGGAAACAAGGTCTTTGTCTAGTCCACGGGTGGAGAATCTGTGGCCTAAAGGTCACATGTGGCCTCAAGGTTGCAGGTTCCCCACCTCTGGTCTAGTCATAAGCAAGCTTAAATCCTGAAGGCAGGATAATGTGATAAAGTAATTACTAAGTTACTAAGTAAGATAAACTCAGTAGAAGGAAAGCTGGTAAGCAGTTACATCACCCTGTGGCTAGATGAACCACAGCAATATGAAAATGAGGTGGGAACTGGGAAGGGACAGGAAGGGAAGGTCTGCTCAATATGCTACTATGGAGCTAGGACACAGGGTGGTGTTATTTTTGTTATTTTCCTTAGTTACGTATTCTGCTATTGCAAGTCCTAAAACATGGAGATCAAGGAGAGAATCACCAAATGTCAGGTTGGGTGGACTGAGCAGCTTCTCTTCCCACTCTGATGTTTGGTGATTCTCTCATTGATCTTCATATTTCAGATCTCATTGGTGATCTCATTGATATCCAGCCTCAGTTTGAAGACCTTCACCGTCTTTGGAGGCAGCCTATTACACATTTATTGTGGTTTTTTAATCGTTTTCAGCCATGTCCAATTCTTCCTGACCCCATTTGGGGTTTTCTTGGCAAAGATACTGAAGTGGTTTGCCATTTCCTTCTCCAGCACATTTTACAGATGAGGAAACGGAGGCAAGCAGAGTTAAGTGACTTGCCCAGAATCACACAGCTAATAAGTGTCTGAGGCCAGATTTGAACTCAGAAATACATCTTCCTGACTCCAGGCCTGACACTCTATCCACTGCACTACCTAGCTGCCCTCATTGCACATTTGGAGGATTGCTACAATTTTTTTTTCTTTTTTTTTTTTTTAGGCAATTGGGTTTAAGTGACTTGCCCAGGGTCACACAGCTAGTAAGTGTCAAGTGTTTGATCAGAGGCTGGATTTGAACTCAGGTACTCCTGATTTCAGGGCCAGTGCTCTATCGTCTGAGCCACCTAGCTGCCCCTACAAAATTTTTCTGGACATCAAGCCTGTGTTTGCCTCAGTGTGACCTTAATTCTGCCTTCTGGGGTCACACAAAACAAGTTTCTTCTCTCTTCCCTAGGTCTTTCAGGACTTGAATATGGCCACCACAACCCTTCTAACTCTTCTCTTGTCCAGGCTAACCATCCTTCCCCCTGTTTTACCACCCTCTTCCCCAATATCCCTGCCCCACCCTCCCTATCCATTCTTCAAGTGACTTTTATGTGTTAGGCAGCTTAGCATAATGGATAGCAGACTGAGTTTAGAAACAAGCAGGCCAAGACTCAAACCCCACCTTAGATTCTCATTAAGTGTGATCCTAAGCAAGTCACTTGATTTCTCTGAGTTTTAGTTTTCTCATTTGTAGAAAGCTATGATAATCGTCTGGGGCAGCTAGGTTGCTCAGTGGATAGAGTGCTGGGCCTGAAGTCAGGAAGACAGATGCCTGATCTGAACTTCCTGAGTTAAAATCCAGCCTCAAACACTTACTAGCTGTATCACCCTGGGCAAGTTACTTAACCCTGTTTGCCTCAGTTTCCTCATTCATAAAATGAGCTGGAGAAGGAAATGACAAATTACTCCAGTATCTTTGCCGAGAAAACCCCAAATGGTGTTAGATAAGACTAAAAAATGACTAAACAACAGTAAAAATGATAGTGCCTACTTCACAGAGTGGCCATGAGGCCATGAAGTCATAATGTATGTAAGATGTTTTGCATGCCTTAAAGTACTGCATCAATATCAGCTAATATTATCATATGAAATGAACTTGATTTTTTTCACCCTCATACTTCATTATCTAAGCTTAGCACATATAAGTGTTTAATAAATGCTTATTCATTCATTCATTCCTGATTGCCCTCCTTTGAACACTCTCCAGCTAATTAGCATCTTTCCTAAAATGTGATGCCCATTTACTTGGGAAAAGGTAAGAGATTCAATATTTTGGGATAATTTTAAAGACTCTTAATCACCAAGACGGTTTAGGAGATCACTGGCTTCAAATCCTCAAAGGTCTTCTGGAGAAAGATTTTCACATATCATAAAGGGATCAAGACATAGAGGCACCTCATTAACATCTTGTGATTACATTTTGGGGTGTGTGTGTGTGTGTGTGTGTGTGTGTGTGTGTGTGGGTGTGTGCGTTTTTGAAACTGGCTCTTCCTATCTTGCTGGTACTAAAAGTGCCATTCATGACTACTCATGGACAAATCCTACTGCCAACCATGTGGAAGCTTTAACCTGGCTCCTTTCTGACCTGAGTCAGTTTGATCTTCTTTAGGGAGCCTGGTTGTTCTCTTTCCCTCTCTTTCCCCTTTCTAGGGGCTCATCATAATGGCACCCGACTTAGTATGGACATCTGAAAGGTTTAGGCTTACTTCAGCTCACAACTCCTGATCTCAACTGATCCACCTTATCTTCTCTAATAGCAGGGATTATAGGTATGCACCATCATATTTGACTATATTATGCAAGCAAGAGTTGGAAACTTTGTTACCTATATTAATGGAAACCATAACGTATCTTAAGTTTTTTTTTTTATTTTGGAGATAATCCTGGATGATGAAGGTATTAGTCAGAGAGACAAACTAAACTTCTTGGGGGTCCTTGGGCCTGAACCCCGTCTTTGTAAACCCAGAGTCCTTGGGGGACGGAGGGACTTAGACCACAGATGCTAGGTGACATATACGTGCTAGTGTGAGAGCAGGATGGAGTGAATGAACCAATCCAGAGAATGAGAAAGTATTAACATTCTCAGGGGTGAAGCCTCTACGAGAATGTGAGTGTCAATACCACCTGAGTTACATAGAGATGGAAATGATAGCACTATAGCTTAGATAGAGATAGAGATAAATAATGATGTAACAGTAACTACCGCCTGAAGGCCAGGTATATTAAATTTCACCTTCTCTCAGGGCTCTCAGGTACCTTTGAAGAGGTTTTGGGGATATCTAGTCTCTTTGCCATTGGCTCAAATCCCCATTAATGATTTTCCTCAATTTTGGGAATCCCCTATACCCCAGTTCCATTTAACCATTTAACAGTCAGATTAGCTTTTACAAAGGAGTATTTATTTCAAAGCTATAACAAAAACAAATATACAAACACACCTTCAAAGCCTGAGGATTAACTCCATTTCAGTCTCTGAGGAGGAGAGAAACATTAGGTTCACAGCTTAACTCAATTCCAAATAGCAGCATTCCACCAAGTCCCAAGTATAATTCACTTCTGGCCTTGCTACAAGCAGGCATCAGAGCTGCTCAGGGCTTCCCTGCTGAGCTGGCTGCAACATCTGGCCTGGAATCCTTCATCCAAGGTCACATAGCTCCAGCTCTCAGTCCAGGAACTCTACTGACTGAGCTAGAATGAAAAGGGACAAATGAAACAGACCAA
>NW_020949613.1:56933-122378 GCF_900497805.2 Vombatus ursinus
GGGACAAATGAAACAGACCAAAACCCCAACCCATTTCTCAGGGCCTCAGTGCCTAATGATGTATGGGGGTGGAGATGGGGAAAAGTAGCCCTTCCCCCCACCTAATTTACTTCATGGCACCAATAATATTAGTGAACAGGATCTTGACCCCCTGCATACCACTGGAAAGAAAGAGACCATCCTTGTCTGGCAGTTTTAAAGACCCAGCCTATCCTGGCTAAGCAGCCAATGCAAAGAGGCAGCTCCCACTAACGTGGTAGGGGAATGTGGGACATCTTCCCCCAGAAACAGATCCCTACATTCTCCCACTTGAGTGTCTCCGTCATAGGTGGCTTGAACATCCGAGGCAAAGTCACATAGTGACAAATGTAGGTGTAGATATATATATATATATATATGTATAATTATAACTATATATACATATATGTACACATACATACAAACACATACATATATATAATATGTATTTATACATAAACGAATGTAATCCAAATTGACTGCTTCAAGGTAAACTTGGGCTAATTGAATAGTTCATTTCTAAGCAATGGATTTTATTTGTTATCCAGCTAACTGCCTGGCAATTGGTTACCAGAGTAGTGTAGAAAACTGGCACCAATCACAAAACAGTCAAATCCATCAATCTGTGCCTAGACTCCTCTCAGTCTGTATCTCAATGCCAGAGTTAAATGTTAATTCCGTGGGGAAAGTAATCAGATCAGTTGTTTGATATTGCTTAGACTGAACAATCAGTTTTCTGAAATTCTTGCTTTTGAGTTAGTCATTTCAGCATCTGTAGATAGAGACTTTGGTCAAATGTATAGAACAGCAAAGCAACCTTGATTATTTTTTCAGCTTTCTCTTCCTGAATCTGACCCACAATGATTTTTTCCCCTACAAATTCATGACACATTTCATATGTATCACTCATTTGACCACTAATCGTGCTGCCTGGTGACAGCCTTTATGTTGTTGCCTGGTTATTTAATTCAGAGTGTCACAGTGGGTTTTGTTGTTGAGTTGTTTCAGTTGTGTCCGACTCTTCGTGACCCCATTTGATGTTTTCTTGGCAAAGATACTAGAGTGGTTTGCCATTTTTTTTTTTGCAGTTCATTTTACAGATGAGGAACTGAGGAAAAAAAGGTTAAGTGATTTGCCCAGGATCACACAGCTAGTAAGTGTCTGAAGTCAAATTTGAACTCAGGAAGATGAGTCTTCCTGACTCCAGGCCTGACGCTTTATCAACTATGCCACCTAGCTGTCATAGTGAGTAGAATATTACCAATCTTGGAGTTAGGAAAACTTAGATTCGAGTCCTAGACATTTATTAGTTGTGTGACCCTGGACAGTCACTTATGTTGTGTGCCTCCAGCAGGAGCTTAGGACTTATTTACTAAGTCATAGACAATTACTATCTATTTGGGGGGAATGGAGATTCCCCCATGTGGATGAAATCATGATATGTCTTGTCTGCCCCATTATCCATTAGCTCATTGAGGGCAAGAGAATATGTCTTATAATGCAGACTTTGTTATTATAATGCCTTTCTTTGGTTTTCACACAATCTAGCACAATGCTGTCCTCATATTAGGTGCTGTAAACATATGTTGAATAAAAAAGTAAATAAATAAAATATGAACTATGCAGTCCACTACGGTCCATCAACAGCAGAAGAGCATTGAGTTCATGGCCCCATGAGAGATAGAAAACTGGGGGGGATTACATGACTTGGTCCACATCTGGTAGGTACTCCCTGCAAAACCCAACCCAAGTATGTAGAAATTCAACTTTGCTCTATTCCTGTCCAATCATACATTTTTAAATCCCTGATTAAAACCATGTGAATTATAACTACAACCTGCTTAACCCCAAATGGGCTGTGCCCATGTATGTAGCCAGGCTTCACTTGCTCTACTTTTTCCATGGTATTAATTTGAGGGTTTTCACCTCCCCCTCTTTGCTAGAGAATAATGTTCCTTGAAAAGGAACTGCCTGATTTTCCCTCTCTTCTTGGCAGAGATGGGGGACTACAGTGTGGAATACTACCTATAAATATCAGACTTGGTTGATAAGTTGATAAATTTTGCTGAAATGCTTTTATTTTCCTCTTTGTTGAAAAGGATTGCTCTCTGGAAGTGGTAAGGGAGGGATATATTGGGAAATGTAGGTAATGTGAAAACAAAAGATGAATGTCATAACAATTTTTAAAAGAAAGGAATTGCTGGGAGGTTCCCACTAAAAACAGAAAGGCCACATATTCAAGGCCCTCCAAAATCTGCTTCCAGCCAACCTTTTTGCTTTCCTCCTAGGTAAAGCTTTTGCTTTTACCAGACCTCCCTGTCCCTCAATAAACAAAAGTCTTGGCATAGTTTTAAGCTTCAGAAGCTTTAAATTGCCCCCAAGACTTTTGGGGCACACTGTATTTAAGCTCATACTTTAAGGCCAAACTCAAGTACTATCTCCTCCATGAAGCCTTCCTTGACCACTCCACTCTACTGTGGCCTTCCCCTCTAACCCCTGTACTATTTATTGTCTGTACTATTTACTTGGCACTTAGAACATATGTACACCAGGTATATGGGATCGTCTCCCACATTGTGGTATCTCACAACTTTCCCATGGTCATGTGGATACTTACTTTCTGGATCGGTTCACTCATTTCAATGTGCCCAACTTGCTCTCACAATGGCAAGTATAGATTCCCAAAGAAGGACTACCCACCACTACATTATTATATTTTAATTCTCTCAGAATCCTAGAGGTAATCCTATTGTGAAGAAATAAATGCCCCCTTACTCACCATTCTAGTTCTAGCGTCCCCATCAGTGTGTTTCTATCCTAAAAAAAAAAAAGCAGATGCAATAATAACACTTTTAGTTCTTACGTGTATATATATATATAAAACCATTTATTTAACAAGAAAGCAAAAGAAATAATAATAGTATCACAGGTACTTATATATTAAAGGAAATACATAAATAATAAAGACATCACAATCCATAGATAAGCCTAGATCTCCCACCAATACATTCAACATCTGTATGGGAGAATGGGCACACAAGGAAATATGCCAACAAGGTGCATGAATAAAGAAAACCCATGCGGTTAGGGTAACTGCCGGTTCTGGGACTATAAATTTCAGTGTCCTCTTTCTAGCTCAGGAATTGCCTATAAAAATTCCCTGATGAATGGTTCTTCTATGATGAATAGATGCCTCTACAGTTAAGCTGAGTTAATATACGCTGTGCTAGACTCAACACCTCACTGGCCTAGTCTGTCTACTAAGTGACTTCGGTTATTTTCTGTTTCTAATCTGTTCCTCTGCCCAGATAGATTTAGTCCTCAAAATCAACTGTGGAATCCATCATTTCCAACTTCAAGTTTAAATGATAAAGTCAGTCCTTTTACCTCTTCCTCTCTCCAGTTCTCTTTCTGAGTTCAGACTATAAGCTAATAAATTACATTTCTCCGATAATTATGTAGATTTCTGTCCATATCTCTCCAGTTTATAACAACTTATCATTGCTTTATCAGAACTCTCAGTCAGAGTAACTGTTACAGCAATGGTTACCCAAATAAACTATAGTTCTTAGATTTCTGAGCAAAGACTTAGCTAAGCAACAAATCTTAGAGAATCAGTATATTACACATTGTATTATTATCAAATTTTCATATTCATATTTCTGGTCTCATCAACTAGAGTATAAATACTTCAAGGATAGGAAAACTATCTTGTGCTTCTTTAGACCACCAATACCATCTCACAATAATTCATATTTACAATTACAACAAAATGTTTCCCTCAGAATAGACCTATGAGGTAGGTAGGACAGATATTATCTTCCTCATTTTATGTATGTCAGTGTCTCAGAGAAGAAAAGTGACCTGCAACAGAGTCAGAATTTGAACTCAGATCTCTTGATTTCTCATCATAGGATACTTGATTCAGAGATGAATGAGACCTTTAAAGTTCAATACCCTTATTTTTCCTTAGGAAACCAATGCTCAAGGAGGTTAAATGATCAGTGTTTTGCTTAGTTTTGTTTTTTAAACCACCTGGCACCAGTGGTGTTTTATATATACTAGGTAGGCAAGAAATGTTTGCTGAATGGGATGTTCAGATTATTTGAAAATTCTGGTTATATGAGACAACCAAAAAAAGCCTTTTTTGGTTTAGCTTTTATTATCTTTATAAAATATATATCTTTATAAATATAATATATCATAAATATACAAAACCTGTAATATATAATTATATATTTATAAATATATAAATATTTCTTTATAAAATAAATATATATTTACATAGAAATATTATATATAATTTAAATTATTATATAAAATTAATAAATAAATTATATGTATATATGTATATACACACATATACATGCATATATATGTAATATATAAATATATACAGATATACTTTTGTTTTTTGAGCAAATTGTGATTTCCAAATTATAGGGAGCTCCAGTTGAGTAAATTCCCTCAACAATGCAGGTCAGAATCTGTCCTATTGATTCTACTTCCACAGTCCCTTTTTTCCTTTCCAAGCTCACTATCTCAGTTCTAGCCCCCTTCATCTCTCACCTGAAGTATCACAATACCTTTCTACTCTCTCCACTTCTTGTTTCTTTCCACTTTCATCCATTCTTCTCATAGCTGCCAGATGAATCTTCCTAACGCGCATCTCTGATCATGTTACTTCCTTCCTCAAAAATCTTTAATAGCTCCTTATTACTCACCAAAGCAAATCCAAACTCAGCCTAGCTTTTAACCTCCTCCACAATATGGCACCAACCTACCTTCTCTCATTATTTTTCCTTCACATATTCAGTGCTTCATTGAATCTGCACTACTCATAGTTTATTAAACATATCTTTGCTCACCATTATTCCTATTCCAGAAATGCCTTCCTTTCCTCATTTCCACTTGCTGAAATCCTATTCAACCTTCAAGTTCTCACTTAAAAGCCACCTTCTCCCTGAAGCCTTTCCTTAGTTGGAAGTAATCTCTACCTCCTCAGAACTCTCATAGCATTCTGTGCATACCTCCATTATAGTATTCTATTTTGTATTAGACTTGTGTTGTAAATGCATATGTGTTCTTTCTTCCCCACTAGACTATAGACAACGTGTCTTATTTGCCTTTGGATCACCTTTGCCTAACATATTCCTTTGCACATTTATTGTGTAGTCATTTTTCAGTTGTGTCCAGCTCTTCATGACCCTTTTTGGGATTTTCTTGGCAAAGATACTGAAAATGGTTTGCCATTTCCTTCTCCAGCTCATTTTACAGATAAGGAAAATGAGGCAAACAGGATTAAGTGACTTGGCTAGGGTCACACAGCTAGTAAGTGTCTGAGGCTGGATTTAAACTCAGGAATATTAGTCTTCCAGACTCACGGCCTTGTACTCTATCCACTGCACCACCTGGCTACGCTTTTGCTTATAGTAAATTCTTAATAAAATTTTTTGTTTGATTTTTAAAGATGAATTGAGTTGGATTTTTGTTTTTGTGAACTCTTCACTATTAGGAGGTAACACGCTACAATGGAAGAAGTGGACTTTGGAGACAGGGAACTTAGGTTCAATCCTCCCTCTGATATTCCCTTCCTGAATGAGTTAGACCAGTCACCTAACCTCCTTGGGTCTCAGTTTCCTCATCTATAAAATGAAAGGGTTGAACTCAATGGCCTTTGAGGTCCCTTCTAACTCAATGATTCTGATTTTCTTCTCATTTACCTTATCCTATAGTAAAAACTGAGGGCAGAAAAAAGAATCCAGATAATTGTGGTTTTAATAGGTAAATTTAAGGTAGTCTTACTGGACCTGAGGGGAATGGAGGGGAGGAAAGCTAAGTTTTTCCTAATTGTTAGTGAAATTTCCTCATAATTAGAGTTCTCTGAAAGTGGAAGGGAATGCCTCAGGAGATAGTGGGTTCACACCCACTAGCAGTCTTCTGGCAAAGTCCGAAAGACCACTTGTTGGCAACCTTCGATCTTACATACTTTTTATTCTTTTTCAGGTACAGGTCAGACTAGATGGCCACCAAGGTCTCTTCCAACTCAAATTCTGTGGGTTGGAAGAGATCTATGAGTTGAAATTCTGACATTCCGGCTATTTCCCTGCTCACTATCCCTGACTACACATCCCTGTAGGTGTGGTCTACTTTTGGCTAGTTTAGTAAGAATCTAATAAAGATATTATTGAATTAGGGTTAAATTGAATATAAAATTAGATTGGATCTACCCAATTAGATAAGGGAAAACAGAGAAAAGAAGGGCAAATTAGGGTGAGAGAGGAGTTCTAGGTTAATGTAACCCACTCAGAAGTTGGGGGGAGCAGAATTTGAGTTGTCCCAAGAAGGACAAGAGCATTGTTCCTCCTCATCCCCCTCAAGCCTGGGTCTATGAATAAGGAGGGGAATGAGGTAAAATTGTTTCTCTCTTCCAGTCAAAGCACCAGCTTACCTGATGAATGGTCACTTACATAACACTTCCTTGTGTATACTGTGACTGAGCATACAGCGTGAAGTCCTCCAAAAGCAGAGACCAATGTCAAGATTGGAAAAACCACCAGACAGCTTCTACCCAGAAACAGACATTCATTTCCATGCAAAGGAGCTGGCCTTCTGGACAAGTTCTCCAAGCCAAACAGTTCAAGGAAAAAAAAAGCCCAAAATAGCAATAACTTATGGGCTAGTGATATTTCCAGGAATTAGGCTGCTTGATAAAGAAAACAGAAGTCTTTTAACAGGCTAGTTAACTACTTCAGGTCTGAAAGTACAGCAGGGGACATTTAAACAACTGGAGAAGACAGCTTCTCTCTAGAAGCCTGGATTCTGGAACTTTCCAGGAACTTGGCATTGTCCAGAAAATCCTCACTCCCATACAGGAGTCTGACTCTATCTATCTGGATCCTGCTCATTCTTCATGGCTAGGTACCATCTCTTTCATGAAACCTCTGTAAGATGTATGTGTTGTACATACAAATGTGCATGTCCACATGATTGTCTACATATGGTTCATGGGGAGGCACTGATAAATATTTCTGGAATCTGGCCCATCCTCCCCATGAGAGAATTTGATTTTTGTTTGGATGAGAGAAGGAGACTGACTGCTCTTTTCTTCTCTGAGGCGAGGTACCAGACTAGAATTATAGCCATCTGCCTTGCTAAATATTACTAGTCTAGGGACATGCTTTCACTTCAAAAGCAACAAAGATGCTAGCTTTTCTCATTACTACCCCTCAAAAAGGAAAGGATAACCCCAAACTCTTTCCCACCAAATGTTGATTATACAAAAAATCATCACAAATAATGAATAGTGAGTAAATGAATTTATTCTAGTAAATATTGTACCAGTGTGAGAGTGTGGGAGAGATGCAGATTTTTTTTAAACCAACTGTTCTTATTATAACCCCTTAGTAAATACTGATTTCTAAAAGTAATGCAGTCTGACTGGTATCAATTTTTAAAAATTTTATAGTATTTTATTTTTTCCAATTACATGTAAAGACAATTTTCAACATTCATTTTTTGAAAGCTTGTGAGTTGAAAACTTTTCTCCCTCTCTCTCTTCCCATCTCCCCAAGATGGCAAGCAGTCTGATATAGGTTAAAACATTTCCATATAAATTATGTTGTGAAAGAAGAAACAGAACAAAAGGAAAACACCCTAAAAACAAAAAAAAAGTGAAAGTAGCATTCTTTGATCTGCATTGAGACTCCATAGTTCTTTCTCTGGATGTGGATAGCATTTTCCATCATGAGTCTTTTGAAATTGTCTTGGATTATTGTATTGCTGAGAAGAGCTAAGTCTATCATAGTTGATCATCTCACAGTGTTACTGTTACTGTGTCCAAGGTTCTCCTGGTTCTGCTCACTTCACTGAGCATCAGTTCATGTAAGTTTTTCCATATTTTTCTGAAATCTGCCTGCTCATCATTTCTTATGGAACAATAGTATCCTATTACATTCATATACCACAGCTTGTTCAGCCATTCCCCAATTGATGGGCATACCCTCAATTTCCAATTCTTGGCCACCACAAAAAAGAGCTGCTATAAATATTTTTGTACATGTGGGTCCTTTCCCCTTTTTTTATGATCTCTTTAGTGGTGGTATTGCTGGATCAAAAGGTATGCACGGTTTGATTACCCTTTGGGCATAGTCCTAATTTGCTCTCCGGAATGGTTGGATTAGTTCACAACTCCACCAACAATGCATTAGGGTCCAAATTTTCCCACATCTTCTCCAACATACATCACTTTCCTTTTCTGTCATATTAACCAATCTGATAGGTGTGAGGTGGTGCCACAAACAAAATGTTTTAATTTATATTTTTCTAATCAATAGTGATTTAGAGTATTTTTTCATGTGACTATAGATTGCTTTGACTGTTTTCATCTGAAAATTGCCTGTTCATATCCTTTGACCACTTATCAATTGGGGAATGACCTGTATTCTTATAAATTTGACTCAGTTCTCTATATATTTGAGAAATGAGGCCTTTTGATATCAAATATTAATGATGAGAGAAGCACACTGATGGGAGTTGAGTTAAAGTAATAGAAAACTACCCTTGACTTCTCAGGATCCTCTAGAACACTGAAAGGAAAAGTAGCAATTGCGTTCTGGGGACCCAATCTGCTAATACAGGTGGAGACTGGGAGATTAAATCCAAAATATTCCTTCTTTTCCCAAAGCAGCTCAGCAAAACCAACTAATGCATTGACTACATATAACATATGCAATATTCCACACCCATTGTCCACCACTTCGCCAATAAAAAGAGAGAGGGAGTTCCTACTATGTCCAAGGTATTATATTAAGGTGAGGAATTGAAAGATGAGTGACAGTCCCTGTCCTCAGATTCCTTAAAGCCAAATAGATGTCTCCCATATTGTGATGGGAGAGGCAGCACAATGATATTGGAAGAGTTCTGGCTCGGGAGTCATGAAGATCTGGATTTGAATCCTGCCTCTGATACTTAACTAGCTAAATGTTTCTGGGTTGTCTGCTTACCTTTCTGAGCCTCCTTCCTCATCTGTAAAATGGGAGAACAATAATAACTACCTCATAGGGTTATCATGAAGATCAGATGAGACTAGGTATGTAAAGTACTTTGCAAACTTTTAAAACACATATAAATTATTCATAGAGAACAGGGTAGAGGATAGTGTGCTTTAGTAAGGGTAGGGAGAAAAAGAGATTGAGTGTTTTGAGGGGTTTGCCGTTGTGTTACATAAGGGTGATGGCATCAAAGGATTGCAGGACTCTTCAGAGATCCATTGGCCATAGCTGAGAAATTGGCAAACCGTGTACTACAGAGCTATGAATGAGCAGGAAATTAGACAGAGTAAATGCTGCCCCAATGGGTTTCCTCCCTTATAGCAACAGGGAATTGGGAGAAATCCCAGATAGGACTTGTAGGTCGGGGTCTCTGAGAGAAGAGCTCTTGAATATGGGACTGAGGCCACTCTGAGGATTCACACATATCTTTGGAATGGACGATTGCTTAATCAAGAATTTCTGTTTTGTTTTTACCCTCATATTAAAAATGTATGCTGTAATGTTGTAAATGGGACACCTGCCAGTAGACAATCTCAGATCATATTGTCCCACATTTCCTGACTACCCAGGGCTGAGAGTCAGGAGAATGAGAAAATTCTCCAAAACATACGTGGGTCCTTCTGGTCATAAAGGCGTCACTCATCCGAAGAAAACACAAAGATGTTAGGATTCTATCCCTGTCTTCAAGCTGTTTGCTATCTAGTTGTTGTTGTTGTTGTTCAGTCATGTTCAACTCTTTGTGATCCCATGGACCATGAGGTATCAGGCCCTTCTGTCCTCCACTGTCTCCCAAAGTCTGTACAAGTTCACATTCATTGCTTCCATGACACCATCTATCCATCTCATCCTCTGCCATCCCCTTCTCCTTTTGCCTTCAATCTTTCCCAACATCAAAGTCTTTTCCAATGAACCCTTTTTTCTCATTCTGTGGCCAAAGTATTTAAGTTTCAGCTTCAGGATTTGTCTTTCCTATGAATAGTCTGAATCAGTTTCTTTAATTATTGACTGATCGAATCACCTTAGGTCCAAGGGACTTTCAAAAGTCTTCTCCAGCACCACAATTCAAAAATATCCATCTTTCTATTATTTATCATGTGTGTAAATATATGTGGTAGATATGTATGGTGTATGGTGTATATGTATGATATGTAGATATATACACATACATATTTATCTAGATATACATACCTACCCGTCTGGACCTGTAATTTCATTAATATAGAGAATACTTAGTGAGGAAACCCTTTTCACCAATTGATTATAGATAGCTAACTGCTCAGCAATTTAGTTTTAGGAAGCCAGCTAGGGCACTGAGAGGTTAAATATGTGTACCAGGGTCATTTAACCAGTATGTGTCAGAGGCAGGCCTTAAATCCAGGTCTTGCTGGCTTGGAGGCCTGCTTTCTAACCACTTTACTGTGCTGCTTCAAAACATGTGAATGAAAATTTAACTCACAATGCAAGTTCATGATGAAATTGAAAAATTTCAAATTTTCACGCCAAATGAATTGGAAACATAATAAATGCTAAAAGAACTGGCACTTTTTGCCCCTGGAAGGGAGATGTACAGGCCATTTCTTTCTGTTTACTTTAAAGATAAATGTCAGTGTGCTCAACAGTTATTAAGGACATTAGATGCACCCTTCCTTTGCTGGTTCCATTTCTTTTAGGATAAAGCAGGAATGCTTTCATGCTTGACTGCAGTTGCCAAACAATTTATATAGAGGAGCCCATGGAATATAGCAAAAAAGTCAAAATGGTATCTTTTAGTCAGGCCTCTGTGTCATCAGCAGCTCAGAAAGTTTTGTCATTGTAATGCTTTGCCAAAAGGAAAAGACTGTGAAAGCTGTATAAACTCTGTCCCATCCCTTCTATGGGAAAAGAAAGAAAGAAAGGAAAAAAACAAGCCCAACCCTCTATAACAAACATCCATTTTCATACTTTTTCCAGGGTTCTCAAGAGAGACCAACACTAGGCTAATTTGGAACTATTCCTAGAGATAGCCCATGCCCAAGTAAAACAGAAAAAATTCACAAGCAGATTTCTAGTCTGCTCCTAAAAGAAAGAGATATGACCTTTGGCTCAGGGCCCCCAAGCTTGGTACTCACATGGACCAATTTCAGTCCTAAGGGCTACCCCCACGACCATTATTTCCTTTTGGCTCATTACGTTTCCACTCAGAATTTATTCTCTGAAACCTCCAAATATAGCTTATGTATCTTTCTCATATAGGAAAAGTTATCATGTGTATTATAGGAGGAGTTTGGTCCCCAATTGTAGTATTTATTTTAGAGGTTGTGTTCCCCTTTAAGAGGCATCCCACAGTAACCTGACTGAAGGAGAAGGCAGGCAGGAGTAGTGTAAGATGCCTGAGCGCCTGCTCTCACCGTAGGTTCTCCACACTGGTAAAGTATGTAAAAAATCTGAAGAATGCTTTCCTTGCAGCAGGAGGTGTAGTGGGGGGTTGGCCCAAAGGGTAGCGTAATTCACTTTTGCCACAAGATTTTATCTTCTTTAGGTCTAGGGGGTCTGTCTTTGTGTGTGGGTGTTTGTATATATGCATACATATATGTAGGTATATATGTGTGGGTTTGCATATACATATATATGTGTATATATATAATATATTTACCGACATTATTATTCTCTCTCTTCTTACAGGCTCTCCTGTTTATGTTGCTGTTTAGTTGTTTTTTCAGTCCTGTCCGGACTCTTTGTGACCCCATTTGAGATTTTCTTAGCAAAGATACTGGAATAGATTGTCATTTCCTTCTCCAGCTCATTTTACACATAAGAAAACTGAGGCAAAGTGAAGTGACTTACCCACATCACGTAGCTAGTAGGTGTCTGAGGCCAGATTTGAACTTGGGTCTTTCTGACTCTGGGCCACTGTGCCACTTAGCTGCTCTTTCTCCTGTTTAGAGCAACTTCCCAGAGGTATATGATTTCAGTGGGTCTCCCTTGCGTTTGAGACTTCCGAATAGAATCAGCATCGGTTTCTCTTCCCCTTGCACCTCAGCCTCTCTTGCAGGTGGGGCTATGGGGAAGGAGGAAGAGAGATGAATCTCCCATCTACAGAGATCCAAACCACTCCCCACATCTCTATCCATTGAAGCATTAATCATACTAGAAAATGATACAGCAATTGCCAAAATATCTTCTTTATAAAGAGTGAATAAAATGATAGCAATGAAAGAAAGGATAGTGAGCAATGTGGGGGAAATTCATTTGCGTAGAAAGAAGACAGTGGCTCATTCTGTTGAGGCAGAAACAGTTTCTTCTCTGGAGCCCATCTCTCTGTCAAAGGACAAGAAATTGTCCAAAGGCTTAATGGAGATATAGTCTTTGAACTAATCCTTCCTTAATAGTCAAGAGAGAAAAAACACTGAGTTTCTTCTGGCTGCTCTATGTTCTCACCATGCACATCAATTTCCAAGCAGGGAGAAAATGGGGGTGAGGTTGGAGTGGGGAGGGGGAGATCACTGCTCTGCTTCTATTGCTTATTATCTACAACTTTAGCTTATTGGGTGAAACTTATGCTGTGTACCTCTGTCCTGCTGGTTGCTGAAGAGAGAGACAGAGAGAGAGAGAGAGAGAGAGAGAGGAGGGAGAGAAAGAAATAGAGAAATAAAGAGAGAGAGAGAGAGAGAGAGAGAAATAAAGAGAGAGAGAGAGAGATTAAGCACTGTCTATGTCCCAGGCTCTGTCGTAAGCACTGGAAATATAAATACAAGCAAAAAAGACAGTCCCTAACTACATGGAACTTACATTCTGATGGGAAAATGCAATACATAAAGTAAAGCTGGAAAATGGAGAGGGGGAGGATGCCCTTGAAGGAGCAAGGCTGCTCATGAAATAGTACAGAAGTACAGAGAGTGAGGGGTGGAGCCACAAGTGAAGTGGCCTGGAAACCTCATGAAATGGTGGTCCAGGCCAGGAATTCATTATTCATGGCTATGCTTTTGCCAAGGAGAGCTAGTGAACGGCAGTAGAATGATCCTAAGCTAAGATTGTCACTCTAATTTTCTCCCCTAAATAGTATTTTTTTTCCAATTACATGTAAAGACAATTTTTAACATTCATTTTTTTAAAAAAATTGAGTTCTAGATTTTCTCCCTCCCCTCTTCCTAAGACAGTAAGCAATTTGATATAGCTTATATATGGTAAACCCTGTTTCCATATTCCAGTTGTGAAAGAAGGAACAGGATTGTGTCTTCTTTTAACTGACTATGGCTGGTGCTATTTTGAAGTCCACAGTCTCAGACAACTATCTGATTTAAGGTTAGAAAATTCCTTTTTAACTCCCGTTACATTTCTGATTATAATCCTGTATTACTACAACCTCTTTGGGGGACTTTTCCCAAAAAAACCCAAAGAAGTCATCTAGCAGTTAGGGTGACAAAGCCCACTTCCTTCTCTAGACCCTCTTTGCTTCATATGAAAATGAAGTTGGACAAGTACAACAACTAAGCAAATAAGGGAAGACTTCCATAGCCTCCCTCCACACCTTACCCCAGCCTTGCCTTTTTTATTTATATCTGCCAGCAAGTAAAACCTTGACTTGGAGTTTTAAAAATTTGTGTGTGCTGTATTCTGGCTAGGGCCATACCTCCCTGTCTTTCTACACCTGAAAGTGAGAGATGTGAGGCCAGCACTTACGGCCATGTGGCCCAGGATAAGTTGCTCACCTTCAGCTGAGCCTCAGTTTCCTCATCTGTCAAATGAGGATGATACTGGCAGTACTCACTTCATGGGCTTGTTGTGAAGAAATCCCTTGTAAGCAGGATTATGTAAATGCAATCGTCATTGTTTGTGTCACTTAAGCATCAGACCACAGACCGGATCATAGAATCTAGATCAGGGAGGGACCTTAAAGATCATCTAATTTAATTTCCTCATTTATGAAAATTCCAACCCTGAGAGGTGAAATTACTTCTCCAAAGTAACACAAGTAGTAATATTCAGTGCTTGAACAAAGGTCCCCTGTCTTCAAATCCAACAGGTAAGTGTCATTTCAGTCTCTTTCCTAGATTCCTTTAGTTGGTTCCAATAGTCATGTCTGGAGGCAATGTACTTAATCAAAAGGTTGAATCTAAAAATCAAAGGTTGAAGATGACTCAGGGGTTTCTTCATAAGTCTTCAAGTCAATAAATGGAAATTACACAGTGGTTCATGACCACCTATTCCCCAGATCTACCGAGAAATGCCTTCATTTGTAGTTGACAGGATTTAGATACTTCATAATTTATAAATCCTACTTGGGTTATTAATGACTATTACTGATAGAAGTTATTAAAGTGCTTCCCCCCCTTCAGAGGTCATTGCAAATGGGGTAGAGACTCATCTGCCTAGAAAAGTTCTGCCCAAGGCAAAGCTCAGGATTCTGATGGTTCTTACAGAACTTAGGAGTCTCTAAAGAATTCTGATCAATACAATGATTCACCACAACCTCAGGGGACTGATGAGGAAGGGTGCTACTGTCTCAGGATGAATAAAAAGATCCTCTCCTGTCAGGGAGGTGATGGCTCAAGATACAGAATGTGATATTTTTTTTGTATGCTAGAATTTGTTTTGCTTGATTATGTACACGTGTTTTTCCTTTTTCTTTTTTCTTTTCCCTCAATGGTAGGTGCTTAATAAATGCTTGTTAACTTGACTTGACTTGAATGGAGGGGGGAGGAGGAAGAGGGAGTAGGAGGGAGGGAAGATAAATGCTTGTTAATTATTTTTTTAAAGAAAAAAAAAGAGAGAACTAGGAGTCTTTGTGGAGTGGAGTTATTTATGCCATGTTAGAAATGGCTGTTTGCCCTAGAAAATTTCAGACTCGAACAAAGCCAAATGCCTCTCTCTCCCTCCCTAAGGGCTAGGCTGACCTGACAGAGGTGAATCACACAAATCAAGTTTCATTCCATGATCTGAAGGCATAACCAACTTTATATGAGGAGGGTACTTAGTCTATGGGTTGAGACTAGGAGCACAAAAAAGTGCACCCTCCTCCAAATATCTCCTAACCCCAGAACCCTAAAATTCTTTACATTAGGAATTCATTGTTTTGGGTTAATACAGCAGTTTTCCAGTTTTCTTTTAACATGCAACTACCCCTGTGATGATTGAGGCAGCTAGTGGCACAGTGGATGAACTGAGCTCAAATCCTGCCTCAAACACTTACAAGCTGTGTGACACTAAGCAAGTCACTACTTCAACCTCCGTTTTCCTTAGTTTTCCCATCTGTAAAATGAGGATAATAATAGCTCCTGCCTCCCAGGGTTGTTATGAGGATCAAATGAGATAATATTTTAAATCGCTTAAATAGCACAAGGCCTTCTACATAGTAGGTACATATAAATGTTAGCTGTTTATTATTATTATTATCATTCAGAGATGAAACCATTAACACCTAGTGTAAGGGATACACAGAAGTGCCCAATCTAAATAAGATATAGAAGATCTAAGTTTTGGTGAAAGAGAAGAGAGAGATTCTAGATCTAAGCTGTTATTTGGTCATTTCAGTTGTGTCTGACTCTTTGAGACCCCATTTGGGGCTTTATTGGCAAAGATACTGGAGTGTTTTGCCATTTCCTCCTCCAGCTCATTTTACAGATGAGGAAACTGAGGCATACAGGGTTAAGTGACTTACCCAGGGTCACACAGCTAGTGTCTGAAGCTAGATTTCAATTCAGGAAGATGAGTCTTCCTCACTTCAGGCCTGGCACTCTGTCCACTGTGTTACCTAACTGCCAAATTTAATCAAGGCTAGGAGCCAAAATTTGTCAGGGCTAGCAACAAAAGGTGACAAGAGATATTAAAGATATGCATTTTTTCTGCTCAAAATTTCCTTTTATGGTAATGAAAATATTTTCTTCTTGGTGCTTGTTTAGAAAATCATCATGTGGCTCTACATTCTAATATTTTAGGTTATTAAAAGGATAATACTTTAAGTCATAGCCTCTATATAATGTCATGCCACATTTTTTTTCCTTCCTTCTCACTTAAAAGTCTGTACTATATGAGAAAATCTGAAGGTACATATGTAGCCCTAGGGATACATATCAATTCAACAAATGTTTATCAAGTTCCCACTGTACTAGACTGAGGATACAAAGATAAAAAAAAGAATCAGTTCCTGCCCTTAGGGAGATTTCATTCTTCTATGCGGATATGAAATGTACAAAATTAAGCAAATAACATATGCTTATATTTGTATATTAATGATTTAAAGCCACTCTAAAACTTTTAGAACATTTTGTATATGTGTGCATGTATATGTACACATGTGTGTATACATGTATATCAAAATGTGTATTATATATGTATAACATACACCATCTGCGTGATATGCATGTGAATTATATACACACTTATGTATTGGCTACATCCATGTGCATGTTATATATGTGAACATATGTGTCTATGTATACACACGACTATGTATTGATGCAGTCATAGAAAACCCAGGATATAATCACTAAGTAATGAGGTGTTAATCAGTTGACTTAGAGAACTGAGCAATTTGTCAATTGACTTCTAAAGGCCTAGGGAATTATTCCTCTCTAATTCAAGCAAGAGCTTCAAGCCACCTAAAGCGCTTCCTTAACACATTAACATCTCTAACAACTGTTTCATTGCAGCCTAGGCTACTTATACCTCCTCCTCTTGATTCGATATCTTGACTTTTCTGAGACAGTCATGGAGGGGACCAAACCATGCTCTCTTATGTATAAACAAATATATATATAAGGGAGGGGTGCTAACAACTGATAAAATCAAGAAAGATCTTTGGAAGGGGGTGGCATTTGAGCCTTGAGCAAGGAAGGGATCTAGGGATTTCAAGATGCTGGAGAGCATTCCAGGCATGGGGAAACAGCTTGTGCAAAGTCAGAGAGAGAGGACATGGAATGTCTATTATGAAAAATGACAAGTAGGTCAGTTTGGTTGAAATATAGAATTTGTGATGAGGAATAAGTCTGGAGAGATAGGCCAGATTGTGAAGGTATTCACCTGACAAGCTGAGTAGTTTGTATTTTATTCTAGAAAAACTAGAGTCAATGGAGCTTTTTGAGCTGGGGATTGGCTTCATTAGAGCTGTGTCTTAGGAATATCAGCTTGGCATCTGGATAGAGAATGTGTTGGGGAGGTGAGAGACTTGAGACATTTGGTGAGGAGGCTATTGCAATGGTCCACATGAGAAAGTATACAGGCATAAACTAGGGTGGCTATGGTGTGACTAGAGAAAAGGTGACTGATGTGAGGTGTATTGATGAATTTGCAAGAGATGCTGTGGAGATAGAATCAACAAGAACAGATTATATACATGGGGTGGGTGAGACTTAAGAGTAGAGCATCTGTCTGTGGCTTCAAACTTGGGTGACCACCATAAAGGTAGTATCCTGAGTAGGAATAGAGAAAATAGGAAAAGGGAAGGGTTTGGAGAGGGGGAAGATAATGTGTTCAGTTTTTTAATTAATTAATTAATTTTTAGTTTTCAACATTCACTTCTACAAGCTTTTGAGTTTTAATTATTCTCCCCTCCCTTCCCAAGATGGCATGTGATCTGATATAGGCTCTATGTATACATTCCTATTAAATATATTTTCACATTAGTCATGTTTTAAAGAAGAATTAGAAATAATAGGAGGAACCATAAGAGAAGAAACAAAACAAAACAGAAGGAAAAAAAAAGAGCAAATAGTATGCTTCGATATGTTTTCAGACTCCATAGTTCTTTCTCTGGATGTGGATAGTATTTTCCATCATGAGACTTCTGGAGATGTCTTAGATCCCTGCATTGCTGAGAAGAGCTAAGTCTATCAAAGTTAGTCATCGCACAATGTGGCTGTTACTGTGTACAGCATTCTCCTGGTTCTGCTCACTTTACTCAGCATCAGTCCATACAAATCTTTCTAGTTTTTCTGAAGTCATTTCTTATAGCACAATAGTATCCCATTACAATCCTATACTACAACTTGTTCAGCCATTCTCCAATTGATGGGTATCCCCTCAATTTCCAATTCTTTGCTACCACAGAAAGAGCTGCTATAAATATTTTTGCACATGTGAGTCCTTTTCCCATTTTTATGATCTCTTTGGGATATAGCACTAGATGTGGTATTGCTGGGTCAAAGGGTATACTAATGTGTTCAGTTTTAAATGTGTTGAATTTGTGGTGCTTATAGGACATGTAGGTGTCTAGCTAGCAGTTGGAGATGCAGGTATATAGCTCAAGATAGAGATAAGGGTTGGATATACAGATCTGGGAGTCATCATATTCATGATAGTTTAACCTGGAAACTGAGATGGAGAGAGATAGAGAGAGATAGTGAGAGAAAGAGAAAGAAAGAAAGAAAGAAAGAGAGAGAGAGAGAGAGAAAGTATTACTTGGGAAGGGAACATTGGGAATGAGAGGAGCTCTGCTGAACAGAGAGTTATGAAGACAGTCCAAAGGACATTTTATATGTTTCTCAATTTGACTTAGTGCCAACCTTTCATCCAAAGTTGGTGCAGATCCAGGCAATCGTATTTTTAGGTCCTGAAAAGTTGGTTTAGGTCTGGAGATGGCAGTGAAAGCCAAATCTCCAATGGCTTGAATTGTGGTAAAGGCTTCCCTATACCGAGATGCTTGTGGCTTAACAATCTCAAGTACAGACAGTACAGTATTATGTCCCATGAATGAAATGCTTCTTTTACCATGGTCTAATGAGATGGACCAGAGGTCTCAGTGTAGAAGGTACAGGAGACTAGCTGAGGTCCACTTCTCTAATGGAAACCACCTAGTGTTAGTGGTACAGACATTCAGGTACCAGGCTAATAAATATATTTTCCTTTAGAAAGAAATTATACAAGTCTGAGTAATAACCTTTTGAAACCAGACAAACAGAAAAGGGACTGCACCTACCTAGAATGCCTAGTCATGCCCTACTTAAGTGAAAGATGTTTTTTCTTGACAGAAGGTATCTCTGCTTCTCCTTGGGAAAGGGCTCCCCAATGATTCCACTGGAATGTCAACATTTCACCCACTGACACTTACTGAATGTTCTTGGTGAGTTTCAAATACCTGTAAGAGTTTATTTATTTATTTATTAAAGGCTTTCAGTCAGTTGACATAGCCGTTTTAAAAGGAAAAACTCAGAACTGGAGATTTTTTAAAAATATTTTTATTGGTACTTTTAAAAATGTTACCTAAATTTCCCAGTATATAATCCCAACTCATATCAAAGAGAACCAACTTTTGTAACAAAGAATTTTTAAAACTTCATCAAAACTAACTAACACATATAGGCTCCCACCTTTGCAAAGGAAAGGTATATATTTATATTATATAGATTTTTTTTAAAAATGTACAAATCACTTCCATTCCAATAACCCTGAAAGGAAAATAGTACCAGTATTAATTCTATTTTCCATTTGCAGAAACTGAGACTAGCAATGTGAAGTGACTTGGTTATGGCTACATGAGTAGCAGGTATTGGAGCTGGGATCTGAATCCAGGTCTTCCAACTCCAAATCCTGCTGTTGCCTCCTCCTTCCACTCTCCCCACCAAAGGAGGAAGGGGGTATGTGAAAAGACACACATCAAAGGAGGTGGTAAGCCTAGTGGGGACACAACAGCTAAAAGGCCCATTTCAGAATCTATATCAATCTACTTATCTTTTCAGTTGTTAGAATCCTTTTTATGTTCAAAGTCTTGCCCTGCCTTCTCTGATTGCTTCTCCTCTTTCCCCAAATGCATACTCGATCACCAAATATTTTAAGTTGTGCTTATATACGTGTTAGTATGAAATTTCAAGGAACAGTGTCAAAGCCTCTCACTCAGTTGACTTAATTGTAAGATTTATTGGAAACATACAAACAAAAGTGAATGTACATATTCATACAAGAAGGGTCCAAGAAGACATGGGTATCCTACTTTGCCACCATTCACTGGGTCTTACTAAAAGAAATAGAGCTGCATATGGTGCTGCTCCCAGGAAATTGCCTCCATCCAAACACAGTATGCCTACCATGGTGGTGGCCTGTGTTTGTTAGAGGCTATTGTTTTATACTGAAGTAGACATAGGGAGCTGGAGTCTCTTATAAATGCACCTATCTCAAGTTGCTCAGACAAGGCCAAATAAGGGCTTGATAGAATTTCATTGGAATCAGGGACTATACTCATGAATATTCATTGGGTATTCTTAGCTCTCTTTACTAGCATGTACCCTCCTTATCCCCCTGGTGTCCTCTCCCCCCAAGGGGGACAAGAGAAGGGGATCTTGTCTAAACAGCCCACAGCAGCACACAAGTTTTGTTGGAAAAACTCAGTTGGTCCTACCCTCAAAAGAATTGATTCCAGCTTGCAACAATGAAAAAAATTTTTTTAAGCTTGGAAACATTTCTGCTATAAAATGACATCTTCATTTATAAAGCCTGAAAAATTGGCAGTTTAGTTTAATGACTAAAATGATCCCTTTTCTGATCACTCTACAGTGTGACTGCCATTCCAATAACAATCCCATCTTGGACACCATATTGTTTCAACATGCTCCGAAAAACCCTTCTAACTGCAGAATAACATTGCATACTGCCAAGAGATTAGGGCTTCAAAAAAACCTAACCTTTTGTTCTCCTTTTTCTTTGTCAATTTGTTTTACCTGGGTAATTTGTGATGAAAGTCTGGCAGGGTTTCATAAGGGAGCCTAATATGACTGCAAGCAGTGATAGAGCTGACAGCCACGTGATGCAGTGGATAGAGCACCAACCTGGAGTCAGGAGGACCTGAATTCAAAGGCAGCCTCAGACACCTACTAATTGTGTGATCCAGGACAAGTCACTTAACCTCTTTTTGTCGCAGTTTCCCCATCTGTAAAATGAAGATCTACATAGCACCTACCTCTCAGGGTTGTTGTGAGTATCAAAAGAGATAATGTTTGTAAAGTGCTTGGCACAGTATCTGGCATATAGTAAGTGCTATATACATGTTGGGCAGCTAGGTTGTGTAGTGGCAAGAGCACCAGGCCTGAAGTCATGCCTAGAAGACATGAGTTCAAATGTGGCCTCAGACATTTACTAGCTGTGTGATCCAAAACAAGTCACTTAACCCTGTTTGCCTCAGTTTCCTCATCTGTAAGATGAACTAGAGAAGGAAATGGCTAATCACTCCAGGATCTTTGCCAAGAAAACCCCAAATGGGGTCACTAAGAATTAGACACAACTGAAAATGACTGAACAAACAAGTAATTTGTGGAGTCATAGCATATCAAGCTGGAAGAAACCGTAGTGTTCACCAACTCCAATACCTTGTATTTCACAGGAAAAGAAAACAGAACCAAAGAGATTGTCACTTGCCCAAATTGCAAATGTCCTGTGAGGGCCAGGATTTGTGAATCCAGGTGCTTTGACTGCAAACCCAGTGCTTTTATGTGTGTCTGTCATATGCCTCCCCCCCTCCCCACACACCACCCCAACTATAAGTTATTTTAGGCCAGGAACTCTGCTTTATAACTTTTTTTATCCCTATGGTATTTAAGATAGCGCTGGACACATGTTAAGTGTTCAGCAAACTGAATTGAATTGCTAATATTATCATAATAACTGAAATCTGTATAGCTCTCAAAGGGTTGCAGAATGTTTTCCTCACAGTAACTTTGTGAGGAAGGTGGTACAAGTTTTCACTGTCTGTCCCCGATGCCTGGAACTCACTTCCTCTTCATCTGAGGCCTCCTGGCTTCCCTGGCTTCCCTGGCTTCAAGTCTCAGCTAAAGTCCCAGCTCCTGTGAGATGGCCTTTAACGCTAATGCCGTCGTTGTATGATTATAGCCAAGTTATCCTGTCTGTAGAGGCAGCTAGGTGGCACAGTGGCTGGAGTATTGGGCATGGAGTCAGTTGGTCAATCAATAAACATTTATTAAGGGCCTGTTATATGCCAGGCACTATACTAAGTACAGAGGATACAAAAGAGGTAAAAGACAGTCCATGCCTTCAAGAAGCTGACAATTTAATATGGGAGGCAACATGCAAATATATACAAAGCAAGCTATATAACGGATAAATATGAAATAATTAACAGAGGGAAAGCACTGGAATTAATAGGGATTAGGGGGATGCTTCCTGTAGAAGGTAGGATTTTAGTTGGGACTTACAGGAAGGTGGAGTAGATGCAATAGATGGAGTGGAAGAAGGAGAGCATTCCAGGCATGGAATTTTGAGGGAAATGCCTGGAACCAAGAGATGGAGTGTCTTGTTTGTAGAAGACCTGAGTTCAAATCTGACCTCAGATGCTTACTAGTTGTGTGACCTTGGGCAAGTCACTTAACCTCAGTTTCCTCAACAGTAAAATGGAGACGATAATTGCACTTACCTCTCAAGGATATTGTGAGGATCCAATGAGATAATATTTGTAGTGTTTAGCATAATGCATGACACACAGTAGGTGCTAGATAAAAATGTTAGCCATTATCATTATTATATAGTTTATCTGTGTTGGCATGTTGTTTTCCTTATTAGACTGTGAGCTCCTTGAGAGCAGGAACTGGATTTTTTCCCCCTTTCTTTGAATCCCTAGTGCTTTGCACAGTGCCTGGCATATAGTAGGGGCTGAATAAATGGTAGTTGACTATCTCCATTTGTAGAAAAGTGGGACCATCAAGTGATTTGCCTTGGTATGGTAATTTCTACTTACCCAAATTCACTGAGATCATTTTATGGGTGGTTGTATGAGTTTCCAGGAAGAGATATTTGAAAATTTGAAGAAAAATCTGAGGGGGCTGTTAACCTAAATTTAAATTCTGAATCCTTGAGTTAAAAATTTCAGAATAGGATGCCATTTATTGTTTCCATTTGTTAACGACAAAAGCAAACAGCTGGTCAGGAGAGAGAGAGGGTCCCCCTCCCCCTCTTTTTTGAATTATTGATCTCATTGGATTGAAAAATGTGGTACACAATGTAAAGAGCGTATCATAGGGCCCATATTTGAAACTCAGCTCTGCCTACTTAAATGGCTGTATGACCTTGGGCAAATCACTTCCCTTCCCTGATAGGCCTCAGTTTCCCCCTTGGGAAAATGAGATGGTTAGAGTAGAGGACCTCTAAGGTCACTTCCAGTTCTAAATCCTATGACCTGTGGATTTCCTTGGGCAGCATGAATGAATTTGGAAGGACTCAGTGGGATATAGTTGGTAATAAAAGGGGACTTCAATGAAAAATGATGGAAACAAAGGTGTATATTATCAATGTGCTAGAAATATCCTGGGAATGGTGTTTGAAAACTAGTTTTGAAATAAATAGTAAAAAAAAGTATATCCTGACAGAGAGTGATGGACATTAGTCCATTCAAAATGAAGCATGTTTTTGGATGTGGTCAGTGTGGGAATTTGTTTTGATTGACTATGCTTATTTGTTACAAGGGTTTTGTTTTTCTTTTCTCTTTTTTTGGGAGAGAGTAGGTGGGGATGGGTCAGAGGCAATATAAGAGAAAGAAAAAATAAATGCTGGATAACTGGAAAATTTTTAATTTAAAATTTAATTTAATTTAAATTTGTTAAATTTAAAATTTTTAAAAGAAATTAATATAAAAAATCCAGATGAAGAAATATTCCCAGTCAGAGGTTTCCCCCCAATGCCATAGTTTACTTATAATCACCCAGCCTCCACTTTCTCCTGAACTGGAAACCAGAGAACAGTACTCCCTAGTGCCAAAGTTCAGCCCAGTTTGTAAAGGGCATCATTTGGTCAGCACTGAGTTAATTGCTGGAAGCATGACAAGGAGCACGTAGGAGAACATGAAAGACTCTGGGATCTGGGCCCTGCCTAGGGCCGGCCTTACAAACCCAAACCTGAAGTCGGCAGTGAATGTCACATAGTTACACAATGCCCCCATTGTGAGAGAGCAGACTGTGGCTTTTGACATATCGGTTACAGGTGTGCAAATTACTTAGAAGTCCAATGCGCCTTTATGCAATAGATATAGTTTTAAAATTAAACCAACAAACAAGCCTCCAACTGAGCCTGACTGTGATTGCAAGAGGTAAAGCCTCATGCCTGCCCTCGGGTGGTTTGTGGCTTAATTTCATTTTATTTTTGGCAGGGCCGATCTTTCACAGAATAACTCTTCAGGTATTCCATCAATGCCTCCTTTTTCTTTCCTAACTCCCCTCCCCTCGAGGTCCCTCTTCCAATCCTGGGAAATGTCAGTTCTTTTACTGATGCGCTCATGTAACAACCAGGCCTTGGGAGCTCTTTTTAAAAGAGACCCGTCCAAGGTTGGCTCCCTGATCTCTCAGCGGGTGGTGGTGGGAGAGTCAAGGAGGAGAGGGAAGAAGGAGAAGGAGGAGGGAGGGTAGGGCTCAGATTAAGAACAGGGTCTGGTTTGTGTGTCATTTCATTTAGGGAAGTAGACCGTGGGGGCAGAGCGCTTTCAGGAAGGGCTGCAAAAAGGCAGGGGCTGGAAAGCTTTACCATGGCAATTTGCCTCCTCTCACCCCAAATGAGGGAAACCTCATAGGATGGTAGAAATTTCAAAGTGGAAACTGTCACTAGCTTCTCAAACAGTAGTTGATGCAGCATAGAAAGCAGGCAGGGAAGGGAAGGGAATGTGACCACATCTCTACTCTCACCCCCATCTCACCTCTAGACCAAACTACCTGTCTATTACAATCCCTCCAGGATAGAATCAAAGGAAATATAGCAGAGTAAAGACACGAAGGCAGGAGCTAGTAGAATGGGGGCCAAGCCAGTGCTGTGATTGGAGAATGCTCTCCTTCTTCCCCAATGCCTCCTGCCTTCCCTGGTTTCCTTCAAGACCCAATTCAAAAGTCATCCTCTACAGGTCTTTCCTGCCCCACCTCCCAATGCTAACACCTTCTCTCAGAGACTACCTTCTATTTACAGTCTTTTTTATGTACAGTACTTTTTTCATGTTGTCTCTCCCATTTGAATATAAGCTTCTTAAGAACAGGGATGGTGTTTTTGCCTTTCTTCATTTCCCCAGGGCTTGGCACAGGACCTGCTATATAGTAAGTGCTTAATAAATGCTCGTTGACTGATGAAAACACAATTTTGTTGTTGCTCAGTCATTTCAGTCATGTCTCACTCTTTGTGAGTCCATTTGAGGTTTCCTTGACAAAGATACTGAAGTGGTTTGCCATTTTCTTCTCCAGCTTATTTTACAGGTGAGGAAACTGAGGCAAACAGGGTTAAGTGACTCCTCTGGGGTCCCACAGCTAGTAAATGTCTGAGACCAGATTTGAACTCAGGATGATCGAGTCTTCCTGACTCCAGGCCCAGCATTTAATGCGCTATGGCGCCACCTAGCTACCCTGAAAGTACGGTAGACACACCCATACCTTTGGCTGATGAGAATGACACCAACCACAAAGGGATGGAGCCAAAGGGTTGAATGGCAGTAAGCTTCTTTGAGAGCCAGAGAGACATCAGGAGCTTGGTGGTTATACCAGAACATGTCAGTTGGGTGGTACATAGGGTTGAACACTTGATTGATAACCATCTGCCTGGGATCCTGGCTGCTAAATAGGAACAGGCATTTATCAACACACCCCAATGTGTTACATAGTCCAACATTCTGACTTCATAGGTGAGGAAACTAAAACCTGAGGGACTTGGCCAAGCTCATAAAGTTAATAGTCATATTCAGGCTTCTTCCCATTTTATCTTTAATGAAGCAGCAGGATGCATGCCAAACTCATTTTTGGTCTTTAGGACCTCCACTCTTGTTCAACACTCCATAAATCATTAACGGAGACAGCCCCTGGCAAAATTGTGATATATGGTAGGCAAGGCATGAATTTCTAATAGTAGAGTACCTTGCTAAGGAAGATATTTTGGGTGGAGCTACCATAATTATAGGCAAGTACCTATCATGGAATAAATAGCTTCTTGGTTGGTGAAATTATAGCCACAATTGTCTAAAACAAAGAAAGTAAATGTCATACCTGTTGAAACACCAGGTTTTAAAGGATTGACTGCTTTGAAGAAAGGGGTATGACTGTCAGGTATCTACTTGTAGTTAAAGGCCTCAGTTTCTTCATCTGTAGAAAAAGGGGTAGGCCCAGATTGAGAGTTCTTAATCTTTTATGTGCCATGGGTCCCTTTGGGAGTCTGATGAAGCCTATGGATCCCTTCTCAAAATAATTTTTTGGGGTCTACATTTATAATTGAAGGAGATACTAAATTTTACGTAGAGGGTAGTGAAAAGAAAGCAATCTTTTCCCCATCTAAGGTCATGGAGTCCCTGAAATCTATCCATGGACCCCTTGGTTAAGAACTCGTATCCTAAATAATTTCTAAGTTCTCTTCTCCCATAAGGATTTCTACTATTTTACTTGAAGCATTCACTGAGTGGGTGCTTTATTTGGGTTAGTGCAAGGTTAGCTTGGGTTAGTGCAAGGACTCGGGTTTTAGGATTTATAGAAAATTGGTATTTTGGAAGCTAGTACAAGCATGAGCTTTATTATAGCAAGCAGGTAAAAACAAAGCATACAATATGCACACATATACACTATGTGACAATGCAGAGAGTCATAGATTTGGCAACACACAGCTAGCCAGGTCATTCCCATAAGGAAGAACTAACTCATGCAGAAAAACTCTCAATGGCAGTACATGCTCAGTGTGGGGGTCTAAACAGGGAAGTTTTAGACCTTAAAAATGGTCTTATTTGAGAACAGGTAATAGATGCCAGATATGGGAGAAGACATTCCTAATTAGGAGGAAGCAGAAGGATCAATTAGGAGGGTATTGCAATAGTATAAGAAAGAGGGGATACGGACCTGAACTAAAGTGGCGGCTGTGTGAGTAGAGAGAAGGGAAAAGATGTGAGCTAGTTCGTGGATTAGAGTTGAAAAGATTTGGCAACTGACTGAATATGGCTTATAAGAGAGAATGGAGAGACAAATGTGACTCCAAGGGAAGCCTGGGTAACTAAAAGGATGGTAGTATCCTCAACAGAAATATGTTTATAAGAGGAGTGGGTTTGGGGAGAAATACGAGTTCCATTTTAGACATACTGAATTTGAGATCCCTATAAGACATCCAGGCAGAGATGTCCAGCTGGCAGATGGTGATGTAAAATGATGCTCAGGAGAGAGATGAGCCCTGGATATAAAGATCTAGGAATTACTGTATTTCACTGCATAATTGTCCTAGATTTTATGACAACTTTTTGCCCAAAAGTGGGTGCGACCATTATGTGAAACCTTTTTTTTTTTAAATTGTGCTGGTTATTACTTCAAAATCATTTGTTACTAAACTGCCTTTGGTGCAAAAGTAGGATGCACAGAATATTCATGAATATACATTAAAATTGAATACTGAAATGTACATGCCCTAAGAATTCCAGGCTCCCTGCCACTAGAGATAAATGCTTATCCATATGCCACTGGTGAATAGAATACATTGCTGCTCTGTTTACCTTTTAAGCGGCATGATGAACAGAAATTTACCATGCGACAATTATGCAATGAAAGGTTATAAACCAATTTTTGGACTGAAAAAACAGGGTGCAACGATTATGCGGTGATGATTATATGGTAAAATACGGTATGTGAATAGAGATCATTAAACCCATAGGAATTGACAAAGAAAGACAAGAAGAAGATGACCCAGGACAACACCCTATGGCAAACCCATGCATAAGGAGCAGGATATAGATGATAACCACAAGGAACCTGAGAAGAGTACCCAAGAGGGGTGAGTGATCAATATCATTGAATGCTGTAGAAAGGTCAAGAAGGACGACAAATGAGAAACAGCCATTGAATTGAACAATCGAATCAGAGGAATTCTGAGTACATAGGATGCCTAGATTCCAGCAGAGCATTTGACAGTCTTATGATATCATTGTAGACAAAATGGAGAGTTGTAGACCAGATGAGAGTGGAAGACTGATAAGATTTATTCTGCCTGGATCCAGAGGGCAAAACTAGGATAAGTTACAAGGAGGCAGATTTCACCTTAATCTTAAATTTAGATAGAATGAGTTAACCTTGGGATCTGTCAAAGATCAGGTTTATTCCAGTGAGGATGTTTTCTCTGTAGCTAATTGCATCAGAAATCCTGGTGGAACTAGAGATCTCTAAGACAATGGAGGTCTCCTTCAAGATAGAAGTCAATATGGCTCATCTTCTCCTTTCTCATTCCTCTTCAGAAGAAGCAATACAAGGACACCCTCAGTGTCTCTCTGAAGAACTTTGGAATGCATTGTGTGATGTGGGAGACACTGGCAAAGGACCACCCAGAATGGTATGTCCACATCAAAGAAGGTGCTGTGTCTTATGAGAGAAGCACACTGGTAATAGCTCAAAAGAAATATGAGATGCACAAATTTAGAGACATCTTCAATCCAAATGTTCATGTGAATTATTTGTGAAAGAGCCTTCCAAGCTCATATTGGTCTGATTAACCACAGTCAGTCATATTGGTTAGATCAGCCACAGTCAGTTAGATGCACTGTACCTTGACTCCAACACAGTGATATTATTTTGATCCTCTTCAAAAACAAAAGACATGGTTTTTATTTTATTTATTTATTTTTTTTGGTGAGGATATCAGGGTTAAGTGACTTGACCAAGGTCACACAGTTAGTTAAGTGTTACGTGTCTGAGGCTGGATTTGAACTCAGGTCCTCCTGACTCCAAGGCCAGAGTTCTATTCACTGCGCCACCTAGCTGCCCCTAGGACATGATTTTTAGAGCCAACCCAGATACTAGATTCCTACCTTACATGCTCTTCTTACCATTACATCATGTGTACTAAGTTAGTTCCCGGTTGGAATCCTTTGGTAAACTAGAGTAATTAGACCTGTTTTAATATGGATTTAAAGTAGCTCTTCAGTTTTAGTCTCCTAGGAAGGCTGTCATTCTTAATATTGTTTCTTGGGCATGCTAGAGAAAGTCTGAGTTGTAGCTTGTAGAGAAATGAGACAGTGGTAGCAAATTTAAACCCAGATCCTCAGATTCCAAATCCAGTCTCCATACACTATATAATCCTATTTCCAAATATGTGTGGAATGGAACACTATTATATAGATCTAGATAGAGAAACCACTTTGTATGAGCCTATATAGAGGGTTATTCCACTTCTTTGGAGGCTTCCAGCGTCTTCAACAATCCAGATCACAGCTCCAGACCTAGAAATAACCAAAAATGGCCTCTGGACACTCCAAGTGCCCAAATGATTGTCACATAGACACTATACTTGACTCCTCAGGTCTTCATTCAGAACCTGATCCTTATAAAATATAATCCTGAGAAAGCCTAGTTATCTGGTTCTTGAGCCCATGGAAAATCAGAAGTGATAAACTGTAACGGAAAAGGAAAGAATGTGTATCTGTGGAGGATACAAGGTGAGAGAGGGCATGACAGTGCGTGACAGAAGTAGTGACTATTGACATCTTGACACTCTGAGAGGGGAGAGAAAAACACTGATATTGATGGCTCTGTGTCATTGAGAAAACATGAGATGATTTTCAAAATCCCATTTAAGAAGGGAAGAAAGTTTGTAATATATTTTAAAATATATCCATCCAAAATGGTCAAATGTTTATTTTGTTTTGTCTTTTGTGGAGGTAAGCTTCAGCCACCTGAAAAATTAACTGTCCCAATCCATTGCAGTTGCTTTGAGTATTTGGAAATGGTTCCCAAAAGAGACAGACCAGCCAGTTATGCCAAAAAAAAAAAAAAAAAAGGCAATAGATCTTTGTTGTATGCATAGTTTAATTCAGTCCAGGGAGTGCTTGAAGTCTGAAATAACACACTAGGGGTTGGGCAGGGGTAACCAAGGATACACCCAGAAGGAAAAGATCAGAATATAATCTGGAAGGTTGAGTTTACACTGACCCCTCCTAATTTGGGTGACTTATCCTTCATACATGAGGGCAGTTCAGGGCAGTGAAAGACACATGGTGGATCCACATACATATGAGGACATTCCATTTACCCCAGCAGCAATGACAATCCAGGCCTGGATTATGTATTTCAAAAGAAGTGGGCATCTCGTGGGTGCGTTTGATTGGTCTCCTGCCCCTGATCTCTGAGGTCACCTGCAAGGAGCAGAGAAAACAGTAAGAGATGGGCTAAAATTATCTTTTTTTCCCATCACCACCCTACTTCAGTAATTTATGTTCAAGTGGGTAAGAGGGATACAACATGTAGACAAAAAAAAGTAAATAAAAGGTAATTTGAGGAGGGAGAGAACCTTAACAATTGAAAAATGAGGTTTCTGAAAGGTAAAAGCAGGAAGGGAATGCTTTCCCAGAATAGGGTATAGCCTTTCTGAAGGTTTAGAGATAGGCTATAGAATGCCAAAATCAGGGGAGCAGCTAATTGGAACATAACACTTGTGAACCAGCAGAATAGGAAATAAATTTGGGAAGATAATTTGGAGCCAGGTTATGAAGGACTTTAAAATGCCAAACATTTTAGTCTAAATAAGAATAGGGAATAGGAAACTTCTTGAGCAAGGGAAGGACATGGTCACCATGGATTAAGCAGATAATTTAGTAACTACGGGGAAGATAAATTGGAGGTAGGGAAAGTCTGGAAACAGGGACACCAATTAGGAGGCTGTTGCATGATCCAAGACAATTTCAAAAGACTTATGAAAAATGTTATCCATCTCTGGAGAAAGAACTAATGGAGTCTGAATGCAGATCAAAGCATATATTTTTTTAAAACTTTATTTTTCTTGTTTTTTTTAGGTCTCTGTTTTCTTTTGCAACATGGCTAATGTGGAAATGTGTTTCGCATGACTGCACATGTATAATCTATATCAAATTGCTTGCCTTGTCAAGGAGGGGAGTGGGGAGGAAGGGAGGGAGAGAATTTGTTACTCAACATTTAAAAAAAATGAATGTTAAAAAATTTGCTTTTATGTGTAATTGGAAAAAAAATAAAATATAAAAAAATAATTTTAAGGAGACTATTGTAATGATCCAGGCAAGAGATAATCAGGGCCTGAACTGGAGTGATGACCATATGAGTAGAGAAAAGAAGATAGATATGAGAAATTATATCAAGTCAATAAACATTAAGTACTTACTATGTGCCTGGCACTGTGCTAAGTGGTGGGAATACAAATACAAACAAAAAGAAAGATAGTCCTTGTCTTCAGGGGTCTTACATTCTACTACAACACACAAAAGGGGACTGGAAAGGGGGAGGGGGGAAGGGTAGAGGTGTTCATGCAGAGGAATGGTGGTGAAGCCTAGAGAAGGAAAGATATATGATCTGGGCCCTTCCTCAAAATGGAAGTTCTAGGAAGAACTCACAAGTGAGTGAGAGGATAGGTGATGGAGGTACCAAGTGTAGACAGTTTTCTCAAGGAGTTTAGCTATTTACAAGGGAGAAGAAATATAAGACTATGAGAAATTACAATATAATGTAATTAAATGTATATATATGTAATATAAATATATAAGACTAAGAAGAAATATAAGCTAGGAGGGATGGTTAGATCAAGCGAGTTTTTTTAAAGGATGAGGGAAGTATGTATGTGTTAGTAGGCAACAGGAAAGCAGCCAGTAAATAGGGAAAGATTGAAGATTAGTAAAAGGAGTAGGTGTGATAATGGGGGCAAACTGATAGAGAAGACGTGTTGGGATGGGATCAAGGGTGCATGTACAGGATTTTGCCTTGGCAAGTATAGGGCCTCCTCTTCATGTGAGACAGGAATGAAGGAGGAGATTATGGTAGAAGACATTTAAGTAATGTCAGGTGATGAGGAGGAGAGAAGAGGGAGATCTTAGAGAATCTGGCTTTAATTTTTTTTGGTGAACTATGTGGCAAGGTCCTTTGCTGAGATGGGAGTGGGGGTAGGAGAAGAGGGGATTCTGTAGAAGGCTTGAGGTGGGATGAAAAGGTTTGAAATCACTGTTGTAGTTAACGAGATAGAAAATTGCTTAAAGGGACATAAACTGATTGCCTTGCTTCAGTGAGAGTCCAGTTAAGATTACGTAACAAAACTATGTAGTGTACCTAGTTAGCACAATTTCATCATTTACTCCAGCTCCATTCAATATGATGTGAATAGGAATGAAGGTGGCAGATGATAGGAACAATCCCAGTTTTGATTTTACAAGGGCAAAGGATGTAACCACAGGGGATAGTGTCAAGTTGAAATGATTGACCAAGGGGTCAAGGTGAGGAAGGGAGTAGAGTGTAAGGATGTAGTGAAGGGTGATGGCCTATAAAAGAACTTAGGTATGGAGAGTTTGGAAATCATAGTGAGGATGAAGAACAGAGTTAAAAGTCATAAGGCGGAGGGAAAATGGAATGATTAAAGATTGGGGTCAGACAAAGAAAATTTGGTGTTCATGAAGATAGAAAAGGAACATTTGTGGGTGATGACATGATCAAATATATGACCAGCTCTCTGTGTAGCTAAGGAGGAGTGGAGGAATAGGTCATAGGAACTGAAGAGATTGAGGAACTTGAAAGTTAGAGTATTTGAGGGAATATATATATATATTTTTTGAGGCAATCAGGGTTAAGTGACTTCCCAGGGTCACACAGGTCTGAGGCTGGATTTGAACTCAGGAAGATGTCTTCTTGACTCCAGGACCCAGTGCTCTATCCACTCTGTCACCTGAGGGAATATCATTATGTATGTTGAAGTCCCCTAGTATGAGGGCAGAAGTGGAAGTGGAAAGAAAATCAGCACTGAATTCTTTGAGGAATAAAGAAGAATGTCTTTGGAGTCAATAGATAACAGCCACCAGAACTTGACTGGGTAATACATTTGGATCGAATGATCCTTAAAGAAGGAGAGTGCTGAATGAGGGTGTTAGAGGCATAGTCTGGAGGTGGCAATATTCTGTCTCTCCTATAAGACCAATGAATTGGAGGGTACTAGAAAGGGTGGTCAAGAACTTAGTGTCAAGAGGAAAGGGCCAGGTCTCAGTGAGAGACAGAAGATGGAAGGAGGGAGAAAGGAAAAGGTTTAAGATGAAAACAAGTTTGCTGATTATAAAGTAGGCATTCCAGAGAACACAGCGCAAAGGGGGAGTCCATATATTTGGAGTAGGACATTGCCCAAGAGTTGATGGGCATGGGCTTTAGGAATCTGGCAGCCAGGGGTTCAGAATCACTGGCATGGGCAAGGTGTGAGAGGAGGAGAGTATAGTAACCACTGAAGAATAGTATAAGTGGCTGTTGACGTTGCCATTTGACATTCGAAGCTTATCAAATTTGCAGATGATACAAAGCTGGGAGCCAGAGTTAAAACTGGAAGAGAAAACCAGGATCTGACAGAGTAGGGTGTTGGGCTCAATCTAATAAGATGAAATTCAACTTGGATAAAATGTTGTCTCACTATTTATGTGGAGATGGGGTAAGATTGCAACCGCTGTTATGTAAGGAATTAGAAGTGTTTAGCCCAGAGAAGAAAAGACTCAGGAGGAATGTAATAGCTGTTTTCAAGAATCTGAAGGGTTATTATGGGAAAATAAAAAAGGATTAGACTTGTTCTGGCAGCTAGGTGACACAGTGGATAGAGTGCCCAGCCTAGAATCAGGAAGACTCATCTTCCTAAATTCAAATCTGGCCTCAGACACTTACGAGCTGTGTGGCCCTAGGCAAGTCACTTAACCCTTTTGTCTCAGTTTCCTCATCTACAAAATGATCTGGAGAAGGAAATGGCAAATGACTCCAGTATCTTTGCCAAGGAAATGAGGTCAAGAAGAGTTAGACGTGACTGAAAATGACTAAACAACTAAAAGAGTTGAGAGGAAGCTTTGTGTAGAAGAAAGAGGAATCAGAAACCAGTTACAGCTAGGATGTATCAATGTTCACGGTAGCCTTGCTGCATGACCATGCTCAAGTCACTAAACCTCTCCATGTTCCAAACAGGTCTCTTATATTATGAGTCACAGAAGACTTGATAATTTGCAGCTGTGCATTGAGTTTTATACTGAGATTTCCTGCCAACCCCCTCCCCAAAACAATTTTGGGCAAATCATTCAACCTCTCTGGGAATTTACTTTCCTCATCTTTAAAATGAGAGAGATGGACTAAATGACCTATGAGATAATTTTCATCTCTAGATCTATGACCCAATGATCCTATGGAATTCGGGGATTCTGACTTCCTTAGTTCAAATCTGTTTTCAGACACTTACTAGTTGTGTGACCCTGGGCAAGTTACTTAACCCTGTTTGCCTCAGTTTCCTCGTCTGTAAAACTAACTGGAGAAGGAAATAGCAAACCACTCCAGAATCTTTGGCAATAAAACCCCAAATGTAGTTACAAAGAAACGGACATGATTGAAAACAACTAAACAACAACAACAAAGTATCCAGTATTGGTGAAGGTAGCTAGGCATGCAGTGTCTTTAGGATGAAGCCAGGTTTCTACAAGCACAAGGAAATAGAGTGTGAAAGGAAAAAGTCCAGAATGAAGACTTGTTAACAATGGGGTTGGAATTCCATAGAACATAATGGAAATATGGGGAGCAAGAAGGTTGGGGCTAGGGATGAGCTAGATAGAGGTGAAGGTGGAAGTTGTAGGAGGGGAAGAGGGTTCGTATCTTGGCAAGTCGTGATTTTGAATTGTAGGAATTACGGAAAGCCAAAGTGAGTGTTTACTAGACAGAGGGCAGGGGAAGTACCATTTAACTGAGGTCCCACTTTTCAAGGTTACCTGATTATCATAGATCATAGATTTAGAGCTAGAAGGGACCTCAGAAGCCATTTAGACCAACCCCTTCATTTTACAAATGAGAAAGTTGAGGTCCAGGGAAGTCAAATGACTTACTCAAGGTGATGCAGGTAGTAAGCATCAGAGGCAGGATACGAATTTAGGTCTTCTGACTCTAGAATTTGTGTTTTCTACTGCTAAGCAGTGATATCAGCCTGTTCTTTCTTCCAGTAAAAGGGAATAGGAGATGCAGGCAGCCAGGCGATTGATTAGCTTTATGGGTTCAGAGAAAATTCTTTGCAGCATATTTCTCTGTTAGGAGTTTCATTTCCAAGATACATAAGGAACTGATTCAAAATTGTAGGAATAAAAGCCATTCGATAATTGATAAATTGGCCAAGGATATGAATAAGCAGTTTTTAAAAGAAGAAATCCAAGCTATCAATAGCTATATGAAAAAATGTTCCAAACCACTAATAATTAGAGAAATTATAGTGAAAATAACTCTGAGGTTTCACCCCACACCCTCAGTTTGGCAAAGGTGACAAAAGAAAAATGAAAATTGTTGGAGTGGCTGGGGAAAAATAGGCATGTTAATGGATCGTTGGTGGAGCTGTGAATTGGTTCAATCATTCTGGAAAATGATTTGAAATCATGCCCAAAAAGTTATATAACTTTTGATCTAGCAATACCACAATGAGGTCTATACCCCAGAGAGATCAAATAAAGAGGAAAAGGACCTATATCAACAACAATATTTATAGCAGTGTGTGTGTGTGTGTGTGTGTGTGTGTGTGTGTGTTGGCAAAAACTAGAAACTAATGGGGGGGCAGGGAGTACCCATCAATTGGCAAATGTCTGAGCAAATTATAGTATATGAATGTGATAGAATACTATTGTGCTGTGAGAAATGATGAAAAGGATAGTTTCGAAGAAATCTGAGAAGACATGTAATGAGACTGTGCTTTTTGCATGCTCATATTATCCCATATGGAGAAACCCACATGAGAGATGCCAGGGACCAGAAAGAAGACATTCTGTTTCCCTTCCTTGTGGGTGGGAACAGCTTCTTTGCTTGGGTTATACATCCAGAGCAGACTGAATCTTTAAAACTACCAGACTGGGAGAGTTGTCTCTTTTCCTGGCAATGTCCAAAGGATGGAGGTCCTGTTCACACGCAGCATAGGCACAAGGAACAGAGCTGGGAGAGGGGAAGGACTACCTTCCCTCATCCCCCCACTCCCTTAGGTCCTGTGGGCTTGGGGTTTTGGTTGGGTCTGTTTCATTTGTCCTTTTAATTCTAGATGCAGACAGTGGATTCCCCAGATTTGGACTGAAATCTAGGCAACTTTGGAGGAGAATTCTAAGCTGATTATTGCTGCCAGACTAGCAGAGAATCCCTGAGAAGCCAGTGTGGGCTTGGGATTCAAGTCCAGGGAGGCTTTGGACTCAGAACTTTGTCCATGCTGTGTAGGAACTGAGTTGCGTTGTAAACCTAATTGCCCTCCCCAGAGATTGAGGTGGTATAAGGGGGGATTATATATCCCCCTATTTTGGGGCAGGGGTTATTTATAAATCTGTTTTTGTAATATCTTTGAAGTAAATTTGTTGAATCATATCAATCGTGTAACTTCATTTAGGGTTTTTTGTTGTTGTTTTTGCAAAGATACTGGAGTGGTTTGCCATTTCATTCTCCAGCTCATTTTACAGATGAGGAAACTGAGGGAAAGAGGGTTAAGTGACTTGCCCAGGTCATACAGATAATGTCTGAGGCTAGATTTGACTCAGGAAGATGAATCTTCCTGACTCTAGGTCTGGAACTCTTATCTGTTGAGCCACCTAGTTAATCTGACTGTTAAGTGATTAAATAGAACTAAGGGGCAAGGGACCCCTTAAAATAGAAAGCATACAATCAGTGAGGATTTGAGCCAATGGAAGAGACTAGAAGCCCCCAAATCTCCTTAAGGATACCAGAGAACCCTGAGGGAGGGGTGAAAGGTAAGGCACCTACCTTCAGGCAGTAGGAGATAGTGTACTACTTGTACAAACTTGGAGACCAGGGTAGTAGCTTGTATGCTACCACTTGTATAAACTTGTATAAATTGATACAGATAGAAGTGAGCAGAACCAGAAGAACAATTTATACAATAATAGCAACATTGTAAAGACAACTTTGAAAGACTTTAGAACTCTTGATCAATGCAGTAACCACCCACAATTCTGTAGAACCAGTGATAAACAACCTACCTCCTGACTGAGAGATCATAGACCCACACATATTTTTTGGACACAACCAATATAGAAATTTGTTTTCATTGACCATGAACACTCATTTCAAGGTTTTTTTTTTTCTTTTCTTTTTTAAAAGGGGGGAAGAAGAGAGAAAATAGGTGGGGTTTCTTCTCAGTTATAAAAAATAAACAATACCTAGTGATAGGGTTCCCAGGAACCTAACTGAATTCGCCTGTATCAACTTAATTTCCTCTGCATCATCCCAATATAGAAGGAAATTATGCACGCACAGAAGACATATGCGCATAGAAGGTATGGAAATAGGCACTGAGCTGCTGGCCTAATCTAATCAAGTGGTTGGGACAGTGTCCTTTCTGCTGGAGGCCTGGTGTGGGAGGAATGAAGCATTGCTGTTTTCTCAGTCACTTTGGTGAAGAAAGGCAGAGCAGACACTACTTCTGCATGTGGCAGTAGATTCCAGGGGGGAGGAGACCTCCATATTCAGTTCTGGAGAGAGGTGAGGGCTGAAATCTTACCTTCCTTGGCCTAATAAAGGTAAAATATACATGCTACAGTTGTCACTTTTTCAGAGCTACCAAATAACCTCAATTTGAATGAATGAGTAAAGCATTTATTAAGTGCTTGCTACATGCAAAGGACTATGCTAAGTGTTGGGGATATAAATAGAAAAAAAAATGTTAGACAGTCCTTGCCCTTAAGAAACTCACATTCTAATAGGGGAAACAACATATATGGAGACTTTTAACTATGTGTTAGATCAAAAAGTTCCATGATTTGTAGGGTGCAGGGCAAAGAAGATTTTAATGTCTCTTCTCTAATGTCATTTCCAATGACAAAATCATATCTGTTTCTGTTTGAATCTGTGCATTATCTATGCATTAGCCTTCAGGACTTGTACAAAATCAAGAATCAAAAGCCTACAGAATCCCCCAAAGGTTATATAGCATATTAGGAAACATGCCTGAATTGGGATCAGGTAAGCCCTTGGTTTCAATCCCGCCTTTAACATTAGCTTTTTGACCAAGAGCAAGTCACTTCAAATTCAACAAATATTCATTTATGTACCAGGTAGTCAAAAAGGAAATAACACTTGCTCCCAAGAAATTTACATTCTAAGGGGCGTAACACTGGGACAACAATACTTGTAGAGCAAACCTCACAAGGTTGCTGTGAAGATTAAATGAGATGACTTAGGTAAAACACATTGTGAACCTTTAAGAGCTTTGAAATTTGGGGACATTTCTTTTTTTCCTCAGCTTTTTAAAAAAATATTTTATTTTCCCCTCTATTACACGTAAAAATAATTTTTAATATTTGTTGAGTTTTAAAAAGTTGTTGGGTTTTTTCTTTTGTAAGTTTTGAGTTCCAAATTCTATACATCCCTCTTTCCTCTCCTTACTCCCTAAGACAGTAAGCAATACATGTTGGACATTTTTTTTTAACTGGACCTGTGATTTCATTGGTATAGAGAATTCTTAGTGAGGAAACTTCCTATGTCAATACATATTGGTGCCCGCTCTGAGACTTTTAGTCTTAGATAGTTAGTTGCCTGGGACACAGAAAGGGTTAAGAGATTTGCCAAGAATCACACAACCTGTATGTAACAGAGACAATTGCTAGCATTTACATGGTGCTTTAAGTTTCATAGATAACTTTACGACTATTATCTCATTTTATCCTCATAATGATCCTGGGAAGCAGGTGCTATTATTACCCCCATTTTACAGATGGTACACATGGAGGTCAAGTAACTAGCCACAGCTAGTAAGCATCTGAGGCTGGCTTTGAACTCAGATCTTGCTGGCTCCACGTCTAATGTTCTATACCATCACTGAAGCCAATTTTCCATCCGTTATTCACACTGCCTCTAAGTCAGTTTATATTATTTACATAGTGTTTAACAGTATTTTAAAATACCTTGACATCATCTATGCCAGAGTGCTGCATAATTCAAATTTCATTACAACAAAAATCCCCTCGTAATGAAAACATTTCTAGACCCAGGAAATGATCCATCTACTTCGGTTAACATGCAACACAACCAATTCCAGACCAACAAAAAGATGTCCTTGCATTCTCTGAAAGTTGATATGCTTACCTAGGATTTTAACATCTCTTGATGATGTTGACATTGCCACAAGTGGCCAACTCCTGATACTAAGGCCACTAGGCTTTGAGATAAAGTGTGGGGAAACCCTCTCAAAAAGCTAAAACATCTTGGGAGCAGAAGAGAGTCATGGGGAGATCTGGAAACAAACAAACAAAAAAAAATGCCACTTGATGGCAGATAACCAGGTGGCTTCTCAGTAACTCAGACATCATGAAAGACAGGTCTTTCACTACAGAGTCAGATCGCTGACACACTTAAAATGTGTATTCACTCTAATTGGCTGGGTGCTCCTCTCCATTATTAGTATGGCCTTCATGCAAAGAAGACAGACTCCTGGTTCTCAGAAGCTAATGTTTCCTCTCTGTCAATGACCCTGTTTAGTTCATGATGGGAATTTTGTCCCTATCCGTGTCAGTTTCCAAAATTCTCCTCCTCTTTACCTCCCCCAGCACACACAAATTAAAAAGAGTAAGAAGAGTCCTCTTGGGCTGAGCAAGTATCAGGAATCATCAGTCTGGGTCATTCACTTCTCAATTCTCTTGGGTATCCTTTCCATGTACAGAGGTCCCATTGGTAGCTCTGGTCGTTAACAGAGCCAGATTTCAACTATGAAAAAGATGAGTGAGGTTCTCTTGTGTAACTCTGGGGGAAGTCAACTTTGACAAGCTATTTCTGTTGGACTCTAATTCCATAACTGCTTTGGAATAAAGAGGCAGAAATAAAAAAGTCTGGTGTTTAAATCCTTGGGTGTTTGCTGGAGTTCTCTGGTTTTGAAAAGAAACCAGGCCTCCCACCACCACCCCCTTTAAGTCAGCTCAACAAGCACCTTCTGGTTTGTAAGGGAAGCCAGGAATTTATATGCAAACCATTCAGATGGAAATAAATGGACCATAGAGCTCTTGGATGCTATTTTTAAATACACACACATTCAGTCTGTTATGGTAGTAACTGTGTCCTAAACATAGGTAACTAAAGGAAGAGCTGCTTTCTAAAAGTCTCTGTAGTTTCATTTTGTTTTATTTTAATTCTAGAATTGTAGGGGAGGGGGGCAATTTAATAAAGTTCAATCAGGCTTTTACCATCCAAACCCTCTCCACATTCTCAGTATCACTGAGTTCCAAAGGGACTTTATGTTTTCATTCACTCATTCAACAAATATGTGAGTACCTTCTATGCACAAGTCACTATGCTAGGAGCTATTTAATTTGAATAACCAACAACAACAACAAAAACTTTCAATTCAAGGTGATACTAGGTTGCCACAAGAATAATATGTCAGGCTTAGCTGTTATCAGTGATACCGTGATACAAGACAATTCCAAAGGACTCATGATGAAAAATACTAACCACCTTCAGAGAAATGAATGCAGATTGAAGCATACTATTTTCACTTTATTTATTTTTTCATGGTTTTTTCTTCTTTTAGTCTGTTTCTTCTTTTACAACATGACTAATATAGAAATATGTTTTCCATGATTGTACATATGTAACCTTTATCAAACTGCTTACCATCTTAGAGAGGGAGAAGGTGAGGGAAGGAGGGAGAAAATTTGGAACTCAATTTTTTAAATGAGTGTAAAAATTTGTCTTTACATGCAATTGGAAAAAATAAAATAATAATAAAAAAAGAATAACATATCAGGCCTCAAAGACAGGAACAGGAAAAGATGGCTATGTGTACAATAATGTGGAACCAGTCACTGAGGCTGGTGTATTTAGAATACTAGTATTTCCTCTCTCTTTTCAAGCAATGTAGACAAGCATATGAAAATCAGACATTTCCCAGCCCCCGCAGCCAAGCCTACAGAGTCCTTTTTTTTTGTTTTGTTTTTTGAGTTGCTAATTTGTACCTGGTTCTAAGTTGGGGCATGGTGGAAACTGTGTGAATGTTCTAACAATAAATAGGAGACAATTGTTTAAGACACTAAAGTAAGTGTAGCCTTTGTGTGGTAAGTTCTAATATGACACAGAGCCCAAGTATACCTTAGGGGATGGGAGGGAGGAATCTTCCACATCTCTGGCTCATTGCCCTAACTCAAATAAGCTGGGAACTTCAGCAGTGGGTGTTGTCATCAACTCTCTGGTAACTCATGGAATGAAAAGATATATTTACAGGTCAATGAAAACAGAGCTCATCATTTGAGTTTATAGAAAAGTAGTAACACCAACAAAACTCCCCCTCCAGAACCTCTCCCTTTGGGGAGGGAGGGACAACTCCCAGTGGCTGCTGCCATTAGTATGGCGCTCATTGTGTCTACTGACCACATTCCTACTCCACAGTGTAGCTCACTGATCAACCCGCATGTTTCCACAGATGATACCAATGGTGTCTCTTCCCTTTTCCAGGAAAGTAGTTCCCCATTGGGCAGCTAGATGGTCTAATGGTTAGAGCATTGGGCCTGGAGTCAGAAAGATCTAAGTTCAAATTCAGCCTCAGTCACTTAACTAGCTGGGGGACCCTGGTCAAGTCACTTAACTTCTGTTTACCTTAATCCACTGAAGAAGGAAATGCCAAACCACTCCAGCTATCTTTGTCCCAAACAAACGAAAAAACTCCGTGGACAGTATGGTCCACGGGGTCATGAAGAGTCAGACATAACTGAACAACAACTAGTTATCTATCATGGGCTTCAGAGGGGAAATCACTTCAGATATTTTATGGTATTCAGATATCCTATTGAAATCTTCCTTTTATAATGGGTCCTGTAACCTCTGGTCTCACATAAAGGTTTTTCCAGAGTAGATGAACAAAGCCCCTCAAAGCAATTATACATTCTCAATATTGGATTAGGTCGTGGTGACTCCACAATCTGATGTTTTTTCTTCCCTAGTATGTAAACAGTCTCTTTCCTGTGTAAATACTTCCCACAGATCTAAGGCTCAGGTGAACTCCCTACCCCAACTGTCTTTTTTTGGACTCTGAGGCCAAGTGGGCTTATTCAAATTACCTAAAGCTGCTTCCCTTCACTTATATGGTAAGAGGAGGGAACTGGAGGAACCAAGCAATCCTCCTGCATTGTAAGTTACTGAATACCACTAAAACTAATACCATTTCTTGTGTGTATCCTGATTTGCCAGTGCATGAGGGGCAATGGGTATGGGGGTAGAGAAATAGGCAGGATGTCAGGAGATTTTTGCTTGAATGTATGTATTCCTTTTCCAGCTCATTTTACAGATGAAGAAACTGTGGCAAACAGGGTTAAGTGACTTGCCCAGGGTCACACATCTAGTAAATGTCTGAGGTCAGATTTGAACTCAGGAAGATGAGTCTTCCTGACTTCAGTCCCTGTATTCTATCCCTTGTACTACTTAGCTTTCCAGGAACATGTTTAATATGTAAGTATGGTCAGCATGACTTCATAATTATAATGGATATCATATTTCTTGAATTCTCAACGGGTGAGGGAGGGAGTGAAGGGAGGGAAAGAATTTGGAACTGAAAATAAAAATAAAATTTTTAAAAATTAATTCCCCCTTCAGGATAAGGAGGTTTTATTTTGCTTTTAGCTATTTTCTAATTTAGTATCATCCTCTTTCTTAACACCACTTCCACCCTTGAATCTCTGTTTTCCTGCTGAATTTGATGTATTTCTACACTCTGTGTGTGTGTGTATGTGTGTGTATGTGTGTGTGTATTCAATTTTCCTTTGTCCATTTTAGATAAAAGGGAGGTTCATCTGATACCTACTCCCTTCACCTCTTCCACCATCTTTTGTTTTCCCACTCATCTTCATTCCTTTTGGACTCCTTTGGATTTTTCCTTCATGTCCCTAGGAACCTCATCAGTGGGAATCTCATCATCCAGCAAGATTGAATCAGCCTTGGTACTCATCCCTCATCAATACCCCCTGACCCCCTAATTAGAGGGCAGAACATGAGCTCCAAACCTCCATTTAAGGAGGAGGCGCAGGTCAGCCATGGCCTCATTTTCCACTACCTTCGCTCCATTCTTTTTCCTTGTATCACCAGCACTTAGCACATTGCCTGGTACATAATAGGCACTTAATAAATGTTAACTGACTGGATGACTGACTATTCACCCACCTTAATTATGAGAAATAGCAAGTTTTACCCCCTTCTTTCTATATCAATGTACTCCTTTTTATCCTTCCTTCTCTTTCTCCTTTTAAAACCTTCAGAACAGAGCCAATCCACTCCCAGGTCCTCTGTTTTTCTTTTCTTTTTCTTTCTTGTTTTTTTTTAGACAATTGGTGTTAAGTGACTTGCCCAGGGTCACACAGCTAGTGTCAAGTGTTTGGTGTGAGGCTGGATTGGAACTCAGGTCCTCCTGACTTCAGGGTTGGTGCTCTATCCATTGCACCACCTAGCTGCCCCTCCTCTGTTTTTCTTAATGAACTCTGTCAGTACCCTTTGGAAAGGATGCTTATTTCTCCTATTCAAATGTAGCACTAAATCATAATGTGGTCCCCTCCAATTGCTCAGATAAGTTTACTTTTCTAGATTTCTCTTGACTTTTGGGTGCTTCAGTGGATAGAGTGCTAGACCTGGTAATAGGAAGACCTGGGCTCAAGTCAAGTCTCAAATACTTACTCTGTGACCCTGGGCAGGTGAATTAACTTCTATCTCCATTTCTTCATCTGTAAAATGGGGATAATAACAGCACCTACCTCCCAGGATTGTTGAGAAGATAAAATGAAGTATTTATAAAGTGCTTTGTAAACCTTAAAGTGCTATATAAATGCTAGCTATAGAGTGCCAGGCTTAGAGTCGGGAAGACTCATCTTCCTAAGTTCAAATTTGGCCTCAGACACTTACTAGCTGTTTGACCCTGGACATATAACCTTGTTTGCCTCAGTCTTCTCATCTATGAAAAGAGCTAAAGAAAGAAATGGCAAACCACTTTACTGTCTCTGCCAAGAAAACTCCAAATGGAGTCATGAAGCGTCGGACACGACTGAAATGACTGAACAACATTATTCCTTTTCAGCTTTAGCCTTTTGATAGGTGATTTCATCATTGTGGGTCTTTCCACTAATACATACTTCATTAGCTCTTCAGTTAGAGGACCTGGGTCCAAATTCCTGACCCTACCTGAGTAACCCTGGGCAACCCATTCATGTGGTAAATGAAGTGATTGGACTAGATCAGGGGTGGGAACCTGCAGCCTCAAGGCCATGTATGGCCTTTAGGTCCTTGGGTACGGCCTTTGACTGAGTTCAAGTTTTACAGAACAAATCTTTTTAAGGGTATTTGTTCTGTGAAGTTTGGATTCAGTCAAAGGGACACACTTGAGGACGTGGAGGGCCACGAGTGGTCTCGAGACCTCAGGTTCCCCACTCCTGGACTAGATGATTTCTCAGAGTCCTTCCAGCTCTAGATCTATTGTTTATCTTTGCTTAGGAGACAGTTTTTCATGGGTGACTGTGGCCAGAAAATATTTCATCCCCTGGTGACAACTTTCAGCTGCTGAGCCTCTTGGCTTCTTTCTTGGCTGGGTCTTTAGGCAACAGATACACAGTTTGTTGCTGGGCCCAAATTCAAATCTTTTTTCAACTTGATAGGTCCTATCAGAGCTAATGGATACTTCATGGACATAGCCCAGGCTCATTTCTACTCTACATTGAGGCCCTGGTATAAAATTTAAATGGAGATATTATATTTATTGGGCTGGACTTAACTTGGCCCCTCGATGGATCTGTGATTTCACTGTTCATCTCACATGGGTCTTGTCTGGCTACGCCTTCATATAAATCCTCCCTAGGCCACCCCTCCACTCTGCTACTTGACTTGCCCAACTCCTTTTCTGGCTATGTGTTTCTATGATAATATCATTCCAAGGCTCTTTATTGGTAATATGCATGAAGGCAGCTAACACAGGCCCTGTGGAGTGCTTAAAACTTGGTCAGATATCGAAGACACCAAGGTCATCCACTGCATCCTAGACATCAGCCGTGATGTCATTGGTCCTCTCCAGAAATGAAGGACAAATAGCAATGCACTCCACAGCCTCTTAAATCAACTCCTTCTCTCCACTCACACACCTTAGTTCAGGCCCTCATCACCTTGCCTTGATTCTTGCAACAGCAAACAATTTGATCTTCCTGACTCAAGTCTATCACCACTGTAGTCCATCCATGGCTACCAAATAATTTTCCTTAAGCACATCTGATCGTGATTTTCCCTCCTACACCAATTCCATTGGTTTCCTATGGAAACCTTCATGCCTGTCCCGCATCTCTCCTTTGGCCTTTGGGTGAACTGTAACATTAATTTTTTCAGAACTGTGGTATTACCCACTTCAAAGCCCTACAGCACTAGTAGATGAATATTGATGCTAAAAAGCTAGGCTTTTGTTTCAGACAGAAGCCTGGGAGTCATTAAAAGCACTGCCATCATATTCCCAATGCAATCCAGCCCAATTAACCCTGAACAATTAGTATCATTAGCATATATAAAATCATTTAACATACATTTCAATTCAATGCAAACTGAAGCACGACTTTGGATTGTAATTTGTGTTAAATGACTTTATATATGTGAATGACTCTAACTAATTACTGAGGTTTACTTGGAAATGGGTTAAGAAGAGAAACCCTAGGAGAGACAAATGGCTCAGGGTTCCAGTTCCCAAAGAGGATTGAAAGTAGGATCCATGTTTTCCAGCGAGAAGCACAGAATAGTTAGGAAAGAGTGAAAGGGCTAGCTGGAAAGCTGAAATCTACAGAGAAATTGTATTAATGGGACTTGCCAACTATTTATAGGACAATCAATCAATTTACACATATTTATTAAGTGTCTGCTATGTGTTAGATAGGGGGCAGCTAGGTGGCTTAGTGGATGGAGAGCTGGGCCTGAATTCAGAAAGACTCAACTTCCTAAGTTCAAATCTGGCCTCAGATATTTCCTAGCTATGTAACCCTGGGCAAGTCACTTAACCTTGTTTGCCTCAGTTTTCTCATCTGTAAAATGAGCTGGAGAAGGAAATGGTAAACCATTCCAGCATCTTTGCCAAGAAAACCCCAAATGGGGTCTCCAAGAGTCAGACACAATTGAAAAACGTACTAGCTATTGTGCTAGGTTCTGAGGATACAAATACAAAGAATGAAAAAAAAATCCCTGCTCTCCTCTCTCTCTCTCTCTCTCTTTTTTTTTTTTTGTGAGGCAATTGGGTTAAGTGACTTGCCAAGAGTCACACAGCTAGTAAGTGTTCTATGTCTGAGGCTGGATTTGAACTGAGGTCTTTCTGACTCCAGGGCCCCTGCTCTATCCACTGTGCCACCTAGCTTTCCTTATCAACTTATATTCTAATGGGGGATACAAAATATAAATATAAACTGAATATATTAAAATGTGTGCAAATTGTGTAAATCAAAAGTAATTTGGTAAAGAGGGCCCTAACAGTTGGAGGAATTAGTCAACACCTGTTACTATGTGCCTCTAGTGCTACATAGAAAAGGCTTCATGCAAAAAATTATTCCTGAGCTTTACCTTAAAGAAGGAAGGAGACTCTATGAGGTGGTGGGAAAAGAAGGGATATGGGGGAAGAACATTTCCGGCATGGGGAATGGGCATGGACATAGGAGATGGAGTGTTTTGAGTGAGAAACAAACTAGTTCGGTGTAGAGCCCAATGAGTCTGGAAAGATTGGTTGGTGTCAGGTTGCTTAGGGCTTTCAAAGCTAAACAGAAAGGTTTGTATTTTATCTTGGAGGCCATAGGAAACCAATGGAATTGGTGTAGGAGGGAAAACCATGATCTATGTGCTTAAGGAAAATTATTTGGTAGCAGTAGATGGACTACAGTGATGAGAGACTTGATTCAGGAAGATCAAATTGCTTGCTGTTGCAAGGATCAAGGCAAGGTGATGAGGGCCTGAACTAAGGTGACAGGCGTGTGAGTGGAGAGAAGGAGTTGATTTAAGAGGTTGTGGAGTACACTGCTATTTGTCCTTCATTTCTGGAGAGGACCGATGACATCACGGGTGATGTCTAGACTTCCAGGTAGATTGGATTTAAGAGAGGCAGAGTTGCACAAAGTCAGTGTCTCTTCCAGAGTCATCAAAGTCCAGTGGCAGGACAAAAGTCAAGACGACTGGCGATGGCCTAGGATGCAGTGGATGACCTTGGTGTCTTCGATGTCTGACCAAATTTTAAGCACTCCACAGGGCCTGTGTTAGCTGCCTTCATGGCCTTTGAAACAAATTGTTCTCATCTGTTCATTCTACAGGGGAAAGTCTTCATATGCTTGGGATAGACTTACTAACTCACTGATAGGTTTGAGGTCTGTTGGTTACCCTCAACCTGTTTAGCATATGGAATATTCAGGGAAGACTAGCACCTCTGGTGTGAGGGCTTGCTGAGCCCTTTTCAAGGCTGTTTATCTACCTTTGGTGTTCACCTGTCACTCAACTCTCACCTGTGACTCCAAGAAGCTGTAGCATCTCAGCAGATAGGCATTTTGACTGAGTCCAAGTTTTACAGAACAAATCCTTTTATTAAGCGGATTAGTTCTGTGAAGTTTGGATTCAGTCAAAGGGCCGCACTTGAGGACCTAGAGGGCCACATGTGGCCTTGAGGATGCAGGTTCCTCATTCCTGGGCTATACTCGAGAAGTTGGTCAGAGCAACTGAGAGGTAGCTAAGCAAGATATTTCTCCTAAACTGGCCCTGATCTACTCCACATGCTTATAATTGGCTAGGTGCCCCTCTCCATTAGGACTGTGTGTAAGCAAAGAAGATAGGTTTGTGGTTCTCCTCTACGTCAATAAAATTGTTCAAATGCACCTACCTGTATATAATGCATCCTCTTTTAAATCCTCCCCAACGTAAAATAGATTTCATTACAATCAAGAGAACTGGTCTGAGAACACATTGATGCTGAAGGCTGCCTATAGACAGGAACATTGTTGCTGAGTCGTGGTATTTGAAAATCATTACTAAGTGAACTACAATTATTAATGAAAAATTCAGAGACCTCAAGGTTTCTGGGAACCATATAAATCAGTGGAAAATAAAAGGCGCTTTTTAAAATCACGAGACATATATTAAAATCTAAAAGTATCGAGGGCTCTATTTTCTCAGCTGTACTATTTTTTTCCTACCAGTATGACCTTAGGCAAGTCATTTAACCTCTGGACCTCAGTTTTCTCATCTATCGAATGAGGGAGTTGGACCAGATGGCGTCAGAGATCCCTTGTAGCTCTAAGTGTGATCCTATGACTACTAGATGATGCTGAGGTTGACTTTTTTATTCTATAAGAGGTAATTTGGAGTGTGCTCCAGAAAGCACACTGGGTTTGGAGTAGGGTGAGATTTGGGTTCAAATCTTGACATTGGCATTAACTGTGTGCCCATAGGCAAGTCATATAACCTTAATAAACCTCAGCTTCCTCATCTGTAAAATGGGAATGACAATATCTATGGTACCTATCTTATATAACTATTGCAGGGTCCAGTTGAGATGATGTATGCAAAGCAGGTTACTAACCTTAAAATGATAGAAACAGTAGCTATTATGATGCTCTCAAATGGATCTGTGATCTCAGTGATTTAGAAGTTCCCTCAAAGAATGTGGATTGCAGCCCATCCACCCTAGCTCATTTGGTGCAACTCTTGTCCATGTCATCCACCCGACCTTTGGGGGAGGCAGTTCTTCCATTCCTCTAGACATTAAGAGGTTACTATTAGAGCACTCTGGCTGTCCACTTGTCATTCTTTGCTTTTGCGATATGACCGACCCATCTTCTCTTCCAGTCACGTTGCCTCACTGATATCTTTTACTCTCATCCTTCAGAGTTCTTCATTAGACACATTGCAGCCTGATTCGCAGGCAATGTGTGTCCTTCCATTACCCTCTGTGTGATATTCATTTTAATTTTTGGAGATTGTTGTATCCCATGTCTCACTGCCATATAGTAATACTGCTGAAATGTTGGTGTTCAAAAGATGGCACTTTGCTTTCATTAGAAGCTGGGGTCAGTAAAGGAGGCAATTCAGCTGACTCTCTTTTTCCTGTTTAACTCTGAGCCCAACAGTTAGTTGCGGATCTGTAATGACTAATCCAGATATACTGAAGGACAAGGTACTATAGGTTTTCTTTCCAAATGAATGTTGAAATCTGGGCAACGGACATTCTTCATCCACTTTATTTCTGATGTATGGATAGTCAGGCTACACTTCTTTGAGTAATTACAGATTTCTTCCAAGAGACTCTGCAGTGTTCTGGAACTTACTGAAATTAGCACAACAATGTCATCCATAAACAGATACATCTGGAGCAACTCAGCATCCACAGGGAATCCCACTTGGACCTGGCCTCTGTACTAAATTGTTTTTTTCCATCATAGTGGTGAACACCCTTGAGAAGTATATATTTCCCTGTTTTATAATGTTTATAATCAGAAGTAAAGTTTATGATCAAAGAGGGTCACTGAACTGGATTTTTTCTGTTGTTATATGTTCTAAGGAATCTTGAAGGAATCTTGTTTTAGCCAGAGCAGATTGCAGGAGAACCAAGGAAGAAGAGAGGATAGGAGGGAGAATAGGGGGCCCTGATTATACCCATTATATCTGTAGAACAGGAATGATAATACTTACCTCCTAGGGTTTTACAAATTTTAAAATGTGATCTAGTAGCTATTTTTATCATGTTTGTAACCCTTGAAAAACCTGGCACAGGGTAGCTACTCAATAATGCATGTTGAATGGATGAATGAACAGGACTCACGGGCTAAATTGGATCTTTGATATTGCATCTAGGAATGTACTGGTTTATTTTGGGTAGTTAAAGCACGCATGCTTGTTTGTTCTCAATAAAGAGAAATGGATTTGGCTACTTCCCTCACACCCAAACATATTCTCTTGAGTGATTTTGATGGATGGATGGGAGGCATTTTGCTGCAAAAACAGTCTGCAAGGTGGAGTTTTGTTCTGCCAAATCAAGTGGTTTTATTTTTTCTATTCAGGCACAATGCGATCTTATATTAGCTACATCTTTCAGTTAATTGTGAGATCATAAGGATGTGGTCTGCTATTGAATGTCTCTTATGAAAGCCTGCTTATTCCCTAAGGATCCCATAAAGGATGTTCTCAATCCACGTATAGAGGACTCTCATAAAGACTTTGTATAGATGAGAGGGAATGGGAGAGAAGGCATATGGTTCAGTACTTAGTGAAGGGGTTTTTTGGTCTCTTTTTTTTCGTCAGTATTAATGAGGTCTGAGATATTTTTCCATGTCTTTTGGTATCTTCTCCACCTTAAGATACATTGTGTATCAGTTCCTCAATTCTTCCACAACAATGTCACCTCCAGCGCGTGGGCACACACACACACACAGAGTCCAATCTGGTTGCTTTTCCCATCTTTGTTCTTTTTAGTGTTTTTTTCTACTTCCTTTATAAGCACATAGCCTGCTATTTGTTAGGCACTCTGGTGGAATGCAAAGATGAATAAAGTAGTTTAATTAGCCCCTGCCTTCAAGGAGCTCATAATCTAATAGGAGAGGTGAAGCAGTCAACTATGATACACACAGTATATGATAAATGCCATAGAAGTGGTGCAAGCAAAGTAAAATGAGAATTAGAAGAAGGGAGACATTATTGTTAGCTAGAGGAAGCAGAAAGGCTTTAAAGAAAAGGTCGCATCTGTTCTGGAATTGTGAAGGATGAGTTAGGTTCATATGCATAAGACAATTTCATTAAGAAAGGATTTTTGTATTTTAGCAGCACTGGTCCTAATCCTTGCTTGGCTGATTTTATGTGGAAGGGCTTCAGCAGGACTTCAGCACTGGAAATTTAAAAGTTACTTGGTCTAGTTCTGGCTTTTCATAACTATCCTAGGACTCATGTGCTGACTTGGATTGTGGATTTTGTGTCTAAGAATGGATTCCTTTATCTGGGTAGATAAAATATGCATGCTCCTTTGTTCTCAATAAAAAGAAATAGATTTGGTTACATCTCTAGTGCTCAAACATATCATCCGCCTAGCCTAGGAGCAGGCAGGGTGGACAACCTTTTTTGTTGTAGGTCACTGGGTGACTCTTAGTGTAGATTATTGATAATTGAGATATGAGGAAAGGTGCAGCTGGATTGCAAGAGCCAAATTTTGAAGTACTCTCAATCTCAAATCACAAGGGAAATTCCCAAGCAAAATTTTTAACAAGTGAGGGAAAGTGATTATATCCTGGGGGTAAAGTAATAGGAAAAAACCTCTTATTTTTGTTATTGTTGTTATTTTATGGAATTGACTTCCTGGTTCTCTACTCAGCACATAATCAGGAATCCTCTTCATGCATCCATTCAAAATGCATCACTGCACAGTTGTTGTTGTTTGTCCTTCCTTCTTGAAGAGGACCATGAGTAGTTAGGTGTTTTAAGGCTTGCAAAGGTGATGATAAATAGCTACAGATGATAACAACTTGCTGACATTTGCATAATACCTTAAGGTTTGCAAAACACTTTACATATGCTATCTCATTTCAGCCTCATAACAATCCTGTAAGGTAGGTGATATTACTATGGACCCTGTTTTACAGGATAATGAGTGCAATCCAAGCTGCATCTTTTGCCCCACACCCATTCTGCTTTAGCTAGAGCACTGACCACTGGAGCTGAGTTGGCCTCCCCTGTGTAACATCTGCTCTGGGCCACAAGAGCTGACTCAGTGCTCAGGGATTTGGTGCTTTTTCTATGATAGCAGAAGGAGGAGAAGGGTTGCAAAGAGGACTGGTCACTGATGAGGAAGAGATGTTCCCTCATTAAAATTTAAAGGGAGATAACAATTTCTTTTTTACTCTCTTCTTCCTCTCCTCAAAATGTATGGCATGGAACTATTGAACCATTTCTCTCTCTCTCTCTCTCTCTCCCTCTCTCTCTCTCTCTCTCTCTCTCTCTCTCTCTTTCTCTCTCTGTTTCTCTCTCTCTGTTTTTCTCTATGTATCTCACTATCTGTTTGTCTATCTCTCTCAAACTTCTGGGTAGTAATTAGGACTGCTGTTCACATGTGCTGACTGAATGAACCTGAGCCTGGGTCTCAGATCCCTAGCTGCCTCTGTTTTGTTTTTTCTCACCCTGAGCATAGATGACCAAATAGTGATCCTGAGATGGACATTTCTGGTCTTGGAGGCAACCTCCTGAGCCCAAAGAGTTGGAAGCTCCTACATCTGCCATTTGGACCTAGCCACACTATGGGAGGTACTCTCGACAGCTACTATAGTGCTCTTCAGAGATGATAACCACTGACAGGAAGATAAGCCTAAACTCTGATCTGCCCAACAATCTCACTAAGTGTCTCATGTTTTAGTGTTTCAAATATTAACCTTCTAGAAGAGTTTAATTGGAGTTTTAGGTTGCTGTTGCATGTTTTAAGTCTTCATCAGAATATGCATATAACTCCCTTTAGTGTCTTAAGCCTTTCTTTTATATAGGGGAAATAAATAGCTGTCCTATACCTGATCTACATTGTACAATGAGGACCTTTTTAGTCCAATTTGGGGAATGGGGAAAGGAAAGGAAACAACAAAATTTACTTATTCTCAGTCCCTAAACCTAAACTTTACCTAAGCTGCAAATGATTTTCCCTGAGGCTCCAAGGTAAAAGCATAATGAGCCAGAGACTGTGAGAAAAGAACCTGACCCTTCTCTTTGAAAAGTTTGAATTCAGTCTACATGTGAACCCAGAGTTGAGCGAGTACAACCCCCAATCCCAGTGGAATTTGTTGTTACACATATGAGAAAACTGAGGCTTAAGTGGCTTGCTTGCTCTCTGCTTACCTAGGAGTGACAGAGCTAATTAAGTGTCTAAGGCAAGATTTAAACTGAGGTCTTCTTGACTACAAGTCTAGTGCTCTATCCATTATGATAGACTCTCAGATGAAACTATCCCTTCTGTTATCCCACAGTCATGTACCCAGGAAGCTACACTTCTAGGAAGTAAGGAAATAAAATAAAGTTGAAGATCTTATTGTTTAGTCCTCATGTTCTCTCATGATTTTAAAGGTTAAATCTTGATAGGAACAATACCTAGCAAAGAAAATAAGGTGATAATTTTTAAAACTTAGGTGAACTTTATACATATCATTGGGGTCCATGAGTATGATCTCATTTTGAAATTTGTCATGTTGGGTAGACAGGGACTATCTAATTTCTACAGCTAGCCATGATGAGGGTTCTGTTCTGTTTGTTTTCAAGGTAAAGCATAGGACAGTAGGTAGAAAGGAAAAAGGAAACAAATGCTAGAAATATGCACCAAGATGGATTGGGCTTAGTCAGGACATAAACCAAGAAGATAAAGGCCAATGGTCTAGGGACTCCATTACTAAGCATAAACCCTAAGGAGGTCCAAGACAGAGGGAAATAGCCCATATTTTGAAATACATACATACACACACATATCAGCACTTTTTTATAGTAGCAAAGAAGTCTAAGAAAAGTAGCTGCCTATCAACTGGGAAATGGGTGAAAATGGTGGGTTACAAATAAAATGGTATTGGCTAGAAGAAATGAGGAATATGAAGAATTCAGAGGAACTTGGAAAGGTTTAAATGAACTAGTGCAGGCCAATGTAAGCAGATCCAGGAGAACAATTCACATGATGACCACAATAATGTAAACACTGCAAGACTTCAAAATTCCAATCTGCACAACGACCAGTTGTGATCAGAACACTCATTGTGAATCATGTGTTCCACCTCTTGTTAGAGAAGTGGTAGAATATGGGGGCAGAATAAGCCATTCATCAGAGGTTCTTAACCTGGGGTTTATGAACTTTAAAAATAAAAACATTTTGACAACTGCATTTCAATATAATTGATTTCCTTTGCAATCTTTTGTATTTTAGTTTAATTGTTCTGAGAAGGGATCCTTTGGCTTTACCAGATTGCCAAATGAACCCATGACAGAAAAAAGATTAAGAACCCCTGGCATACGTCATCAAATATGGCCAAACATGGTTGATTGGTTTAGTTTAATTGGACCTCTTTGCTGGTAGAGTGGGAGAGATATCAGAAAGTAGCATCAGTGTTTTGAAAAAGTAAAATAAAAAAAGGAATTTTTAAGTAAAAATTTAAAAAGTAAAATAAAACATTTTGGGGGAAAGGCTTTAAAGTGGGACATCAAGCAGCTGCAAGAAAGAAGTCAACTGGATTCAAGGATGGTACAATAAAGCCACTTTACCTAAGGCACTCCAATGGTTCTCTCACTCTGGAGAATGGCCCAGAGAATGAATGGGGGAATGGATAATGGGGAGACAATATTCAACAGTGGGGAAGCTTCTCCATTGGTTGTTTTAGAGTATTTGCCACTGTTACACGAATGGCCTTTGATCTAGAGATGATCTGTAGTCACTGGTAGCCCTGCCAGCGGGCATCAGCTAACCCAGCTTTGGCAGGATAGTGGTGTAGGATGTATCTAAAGAGAATGCCCTGTATATGTGCTACACTGAGAAGGGCTTTCTCTGAGACTCTTCCTTGGAGGGCTAAGGGCGCAACAGGGTTGATGAGGAAAAACAGTTCTGTTACTTGACTATTGTTTGAAGTCAAATTGGTGCCTTACTGGAGCTCAGAATCCAGGAGCCCTCTTAGCACAAACCCCAAATGTATGTTAACTTTAGCAAACTTAATTAAAAAAAAAGGCAAGACAACAGAACAGATGCACCACAAGCTATTTTTTAAAATGAAAGCATTTGTGAGTAGAGAGAGTTCTCTGAGCCTCAGTTCCCCAGCTGTAATCTGTGAGAGGGTAGAATAGATAACCTTTAAGGTTCCTTCTAACTCAAGATCTATAATCCTATACCTTCAGTGGAAGCTGCCTGTGGGAGCTTACTTCATTATGTGAAGTGATGGGTCAAATAGGTGGAAATCGGCAGGGGGAGTGTGCAGGGGGACATGAAAATCACCAACACAGCATTCTATGCCAGTCTGTCACCCTGTACTCTTGATCCCAAGCCAGCAAAGCTGTCCACAAGTAACCCAAGACAGGGCTTTAGAGTTAGGCATCTCAGAAGTCTCTATGGAGATCCTTGTCTAAAAAGAAAGTTTCCTATAGTTCTGTCTGAAGAGACATCTTTGAGAAAGGGACCGACAAAGAAGCATCCTGTTACAGCTTGGCTACAGGCTAGACCAATAACAGGGAGAGGCCACAGTCATTTCCTATTCATCTCATCAGGCCTCAGAGCTTTTAAAGCATCACTAATTGAAAGCTTAAGCCTCAAAGCCAACAACATTAACTACTTGACTACTGGAGAAATATACAAAAAAGATTCCCGATTTGAATTCTCTCTACATTAAATCATCACACATTAAAGGCAGCCAAAAGAGGCAGAATCTGGCTAAGCCACACGTTCCCTTAAAACCCACACCCCACCCTCACTTACCTTTCCTCACAGGTCCTCCAATGTTTATCTTCTTTTCCAAAAGAATTTTTTTTTTTGGATCTACCACAAAAGATTTGCTAGAACAAGAAGCTTCTCTAGGAAGTAGGGAGAAAGGTGAGAGAATAGAATTGTCTTTGTCCCATGGAATTGCTGTCCTTCTAGGTTTAATACAAGAATCACCTCAAAGATGAAGCTCTGCTTGTCCTCCAGGTTTCTACCTTATCTCTGAAATTATTATGTATTTACTTTCTAGACATATTTAGTTACTCATGTAGCTGCTTAAACTCTGAGCACTTCTATCCCAACTCTCTACTCTCAATGACAAGTCAAGTTTCCAGAGTTTGCATATATCTCTCCTGCAGGGTCCTAGGGATACCCCTGAGAAATCAAGAGGAATTCTCTAGGGTCAGCGGCTTGAACACCGACTGGTATGCTTCTCCCCAAGATTATCAGTTGAAAACCAATTTAGTTGGTTAGCCTTAAGCAGTTTTTAGAAAAGGGTATTTACTCAGGTGGTGTAGTAAGAAGAGTTGGTGCAAAATATTTCCTACAGAAGTCTAGGGACACACAAGTATTTACAGAGTCCTGGGGAAGGTGGGCTCAAGATTAGAAAGCAAATATTGCAAAGGGTAATACAGATCCTAGCTGCTGAAAGCCTTTTTCTTTCATTTGTGAGATCCTGAAAATGGCCCCCTTAAACATGGTGGATGTAGATGGATAGACAACGCTGTCAGATGTAGCTAGGTACCAGTGAGAAAGTGGGAGGTCCAACATCTTCTGGATTCTTTTAAGCTGGAAAGCTCCTACTCCAAGAAAGGAAGTGGGGGAGTGGGGTTGGAAGGTTGGGAAGAAACATTTGGCTAAGACCAAAGCTGAGACCTCTTCTCTCCCAGATGGTTCCTCCTCAGGGATGTGAAAGAAAGGCATGCTTGCTCCTATTTCTCCGGTGATTCCATTTCCCTAGCTTGATAATTTATGGATAACCCCTGGGATATGCCAAGTTTCCTCAAGTCAATGTAAATATGATTATTATGTAACTTCAGTAAGACTTTCCTAAACTTATTCTAAAGCCTATGATTGAGTAATTACTTGAGCATCTTATCACTTACTTTAAGTAAGGCGAGGTAGAGTAAATCAATGAACCCTACACTCACATTTACTCATTTCCACATGGTTTTTTCTCTGCAGAGTGTAAACTTCTTGAGGTCTGGTACCACCTTGGGTTGTTATTGCTATTTTTTAAAGTCTTGTGTTCCCAGGACCCAATACAAAATGCCTTGCATACAGTAGGCACTTAATAAATGCTTGTCAAATTCCTAATTTATAAGCTTTACATATATATATATATATATTTAGAGATCAATGTATTATAGGACTTAGAGTTAGAAGAGACCTTAGTCTAGAGTTAGAAGAGATCTAGTCTAGGGTCTCTATGTGTAATATATGATATATGATAAAATATATAAAATGAATTTAATAAAAAAATATAACATTGATTATATAATTTTAATACACATTTATATTTTAGTTTAAAAAATGTAAAAACTATTCCTAGATTGTGGAGCACACAAAAAATAGGTAACAGGCTGAATTTTGTCCTGTAGGTCATAGTTTACCAACCCCTGAACTAGTATAAACCCCTCATTACACAGATAAGGAATTTGGCGATGTGACTAATTATAGTGATACCAAAAATTATTATATCTTTTTTATAAAAGTTCATTAAAAAGATGTCCCTCCTTAAAATAAACCATTTGGGATTGATTCTCTAACCATGTAATTGGGGGGACTGGCTGATGATGGCCTAGTCTTTAAAACATGCCCACATATTACCTGCCTGGCTTTCATTCAAGTGACTATATGAAAATTTTGGAAAGCTAGTTTTTAGACATGTTGTTTCAGGAGCTGTTGTGGTGTGATAATTAAAAAGTCTTTTAATTGGCTATGGAACTAGAAGAATCAACAGCTTAGCAGGTGCTAAACCAGAACTGAATGTGCTCATCTCTCAATCTCTGCTCTTTTCCTTAGCAGCTTCCAGCGAAGAGGATTGTTTTGATTTGCTAGGTGCAGCAAAAGACAGCTGACCTATGTCTTACTAGGGCAAAATATGTCCATGAGCCCATGGAACTTGTGTTTATTTTGTGTTTGCTATTTTCTGATTTTAGGAAAATGAGTATTCTGAGATGGGAGTGTCCAGGTGACCTGGTTGAGTATGAGAAATCCAGACATTTCATCAAAGGTTCCAGTGGTGACTGGAGTAAGGCAGCAGAGTCCATTGAAGCTGTTATTAGTGGCTGTCAGTGCAGTAGTGGTTTAACAGAAGTGCCTAAAGGTGAATGTGGAAAAATGGTCACCTGAATGTGGTGGCAGCTTCAGGAATCATGAACCCTTATAATGAAAGAAGCACCGGTTATAGACTCTAGAAAGGTACTGATCCCAGGAGCCCAGAAGAGAGCTATACCTAAGCAGAACTTCATGAGGATTCCAAAAAGGGAGAAAATTATATCTAGGGCCATGAAGAGAGAGGTACCATGTGGCCATACACGTTCTCATTATGTATATTTTACTACTAGTGTACTTTAATTCCCTAGAGACCTTGCGTGCAAGGAACTGGTATGCTCTTGGTTTAGGAGGAATGTTTTGTAGTGACAATTCTTGCTCACTATCCCTTTCTAAAAAGATAAGGGAAGCTCAAATGGTGGATTGATATTGGGGAGTATACCAGTGGGGGCTCAGGAACAACAGTGCTAGAAGCCCAACTCCTCAAGGTTACCCTTAAAACTCTAGGGGAGAAGTGATTATAATACTGAGCCTTTAGGGACCCCAGACTGGGAATGTGAGCACACTTATGCTAAAAATTAAATGCCCTATGGTGTTTGTTTGGTTTTTTTAAGGTATTGCCTCTGACACACACTTTCGATGAGATTTGGAGCAAATAAATTATCCTCTCAGTGCCCCAGGCAGCAATTTAAGACTATAAATTGTAGAGCAGATACTAATCTGCAACATTAGAGGGAGTTTCTATATCAGAAGTTCCCTAAACTCATAAAACTGTGAGGATTAAAATTGTCCAACTTAGAATAAAAGAGACTGAGACAGAACTCTGAGCCAATGATACTTTATTAATGGGTCTATAATCCCCTCTAATGAAGTGGACCTCAGATCTTTCTCATGATCTAAGATGCCCCTCTTCTTGCAGGGTCTTGTTTTTTATAAAGTTTGATACCAGATTTCATACCTGAACATTCTAAAAAAGGCTATACAAAGTACAAAATCCCATTGGTTGATACATCTTGCTTCAAGGACCAGAAATGATACATCAGCTAGAAATGGTATATCAGCAGGGGGGTCTTGGGTTGGGCAAAACAGTGGTCATAAGATGGTCACCTGTTCACGTTGGATAAGAGAGAATGGTCCAGAGGTACTAAAATAAGTAACTGAGTCACCTCTTCCAAGCTGGGCTTGGTCACCATAACAAGAAAAAACAAGGGTGGAGAGCTTCCTATGATTAAGTAAGTGAACTTACAATCTGCAGTTCAAAGCTCTGGGGCCTAATATACAGAACTTATAATTATTACCCCTATGGAATCATACCAAAGTGATTAATACTTATTGGAATAGAGTAAGGGTCCAAATGAATTATTTCTCATAGAATAATAGGTTTCATCTAAGAACAAAAGACTATGTAATGCACATAATTTTTTTTAAGGTCCTTCAGTATCCTCACTGGCTCATAATTAAAGCAAACTTATATATATTTCCCCTTATAGTCAACCCTAATGGATTCTTGGGTGAATGAATCGTTAACATGTTCCTTATTTACATGTTTTCATGTATTATCATGCCCTGTATTTTGGTCTCAGCTTCTTCCCTCAAGCTCTTATTAGCATGTTTTTCTGGCTTCCCATATTTATTTTTGTCTGATTCTCCCTGGAAAATGTACTAAAGAGGTTTTGCTATCATTTAAAAAATTCATCTTTTAATAAGTACTTTTCTGGGATACCTCTACTAAAATCCTATCTTGGAGGCTCACCCTGTACGCAAAGTGCTCTTGGATTTTCAAAGACTGTGTCTGTGGAGTCCAAATTCTAACATTACTAAGCTGGAAAGCCTTTGAATGAAGGCTCAGAGATATATTGTGGGTAGCTAGGTAGCACAGTGGATAGAGTGCTGAGCTTGAAATCAAAAAGACTCATCTTCATGAGTTCAAATCCAGTCTCAAATACTTATTAATTGTGTGACCCTGGGCAAGTCACATAACCCCTGTTTGTCTCAGCATCTCATCTGTTAAATGAGCCAGAGAAGGAAATGGCAAACTACTCCAGCACCATTGCCAAGAAAATTCCAATGGAGTCACAAAGAGTTGAACATGACTGAACAACAACAACAAAGCTTGAAAATCTGAGTGAAGGCTCAGAGATACATTATCATCAAATGGCTAGTCTAATCAATCAGGAAAGTCTCATCACCAGAAAGCTGACTACCACTTGAATTTTTCCCCCATTAGAACAGCTAATGACACTGTCTAGAAGAGCACAGAAAAAGTTGTGAGCTGAATTGGTAAACAGCCTAACCCTTCTGCTAAAATCACAGATCTTTGAAGTATTCAGCAGTCACATTAACATAAAGTTAAGAGGTGGATTTATCAGCTCAGGAATCAATGATTCCTTCAAGTGGATCATGTCTGCTGAGTTGCCAGGTGTTACCATAAAAAGAAACTTAAGGAGCACAAATATAGCAGCTTGGCCATCTTGTCTATTCTTTCAATATATTTTATGCTGTGTATTTTTATGCTTGTTGTTTTCTCCATTAAAATGTAAGCTCCTTAGGAGTTGGGATTATTTCATCCCTTGTACTTGTATCCCCCATACCTCATATGGTACCCATGCACATAAAGAAATGCTTATTGATTGATTAAGATCCTCGTGGTATCTGAATATGTGGAATTTATAATTTGGTATATAAAATTGGTAATTTTTTATTTGTTTTCTGACACAAAGTGTTAAGAAGACGTGGTTAAATTCACCTTAGCAACTGATTCCCAGAATGATGGAATGAATAGAAAGCTGGTCTTGAAATCTCAAACCCAAGAAGACCTGGGTTTAATCAGTTAACAAGCATTTATTAAACACTTTCTATGCAATAGGCATTGTGCTAAGCTCTGAAGATACAGAGAAAAAGAAAATCGGTCTCTGACCACAAAGAGCTTACATTCTAATGGAGAAGATGTTTCAGAGAGTCCCAAAAGTCTTAGTACAATTTTAAGCTTTTGTAATATAACATTCTTACCCTGGCCCTCACTGCCTGAAGGCCAAGTATATTATACTGAACCCTTTCCCCAGGGTTCTGTAGCACCCTTAAAGGGGTTTAGGGTATCCAGACTCTCTGAAAAGGATTCCAGCCTTTTTTGCTGATGTTCCCTCAAGTGTAAAGAGTGTTCCATTGAACCACTCATAGTCCTTTTACAAAGTAATATTTACTTCAAAAAGTATAATCACAAATTAGTCCCAACACATGGGGCCAAATCCCCTTTCCATTTGTACCACCCCAGTCTCTGGGGAGGGGAACATTTATAGCTTAGCTCATTTCTTTAACAGTATAGTCACAGTTCCAAATCCAAAACCTCTCTGGGGCCCAAGTCCTAGGTACCCTGGCTTTTCCAGACTTCCCTGACCATTGATTTGCCAGCAACATCCCACCTGGAATCCTGCCTCCAAGGTCACCATGGTTTGAACTCCCAAGTCTAGGAGAATCACCAGTGGCAAATTAAAACTGAGGACAAATGCCACAGAACAGAAACAAACACCCCAGCTAGAAGATATAAAAGGAGAAAGGGGAGAGGAGGATCCTTCCGTTGAATTCAGTTTATGGTGCCTATGCTCTGAGTGAACTGTAATCTTCACCCTGTGGGAACTGCAAGAAAAAGTGCACAGGAAGAAGAGAGATTGTCAGTCTGACCAGTTTTAAAGATGCAACCAATCAAAGGAGGCCATCACACCACATGGTAGGAAAAGGCAGGATGCAGATCCATGTTAGGAGATCTGACCACACCCATGTCAAGCCCCCTTACAATAATTTCAGAAGTATAAATGCTACAACCATCATTTAAAAGCTTAATTATTTACATCTCTTTTATACTTATTTAGTTTTTAGGAATTTTGAGTGTTTTTAATTTTAACAAGATGGGGGACCCTGTCATTTTACATTGCATTTTCAGGTTTTTGATGATACCTTCTCAGTAGAAGAGGTCTTCTTGCTTGGACACCTCCATTACTCGATATATCTCCATTAGACTTTTTCTTGTGGGGCCACATCAAAACTATCATGTGTACATTAAAACCTAGTTTTTGAATGATCTTAAGGCTGGCATTACAAATGCAATCCTTTCAGTCTATGAGTAGCAGCCGGTGAAAGTTTTTACAAAGTTCAAAAACTGACTAGGACAATGTATACCATGAGATGGTGGTTATGTTGAATTTTTATAAGAAATATGTCAATATTTTAGAATTGTAAATAATCTCTCAAATGTTTGATTTTTTTTAAATAAACTTACAGCATTTAAAATAATAAGGTTATTAAAGCTTAAAACTTCACTAAGATTTTGGGAACATCCCATATATAAATAGCTATGTATAAGATAAATGGAGGTTAGACATAAGATAACCTTAGAGGAATAGATCAGTTTTCCTTGCAATCTAAGTTCAATTTTTTTCTTTAGACATAACAAATTCAGCAGCTTTTCCTGAGGGGAAATAGAGAACAGTAAAGATTGTGATACCCTTAATATTTGTTTTTTACTCTCATGTGAACTACTTTTATGGAATGATGTTCAATATGGTTTGCCCAAATAAGGTAAAGTTATCAGTGTTTATTTTCCTTATGTGTCCAATCTAGCAAGAGGAAATCTGTCCTTCTACCAATATTATTTTAAGGAAAAAGAAGTGACTGGGAATTCATTTTGCTGAAACCAGAGGTTCTTCCTTGCTTTTGCAGACGTGCAAACATGATATCAATTAAGAATAATAATTTTTTTTTAAAAAAAAATAACAACTTAGGTACTATGAAAAGCAACTCCAATCAGGGAAAAAAAACCCAAAACTAAACATCTGAAAACACATTACAGAGGATATAACAAAGAAACCCATGAACTAAGAGCAGAGCTAAGCCCTGCTCTGTCCAGAAACACTGAGTGACCACAACCAGACACAGTCTTCCTTTACTTCAATTATTATGCCAGCTGTGAAAAGTAAATATGGTATTATTATATCACAGAGTAGAATTAAGGGATAAAAATAGAATACATTTATATGGCATCAGTAACTATGATGATTTTATAGGTATTATTTACTGATATACCATGCTCTGTATTTATATAAAATATAAATAAATGTATAAAATATAAATATATATTTAGCTTTTAAAGTTCATATACAACTTGACACCAACTGATCTTTCTAGACTCATTGGATGTTATTCCCTTTCTCACATTCTTGATTCAGCCAAATTGACCTTCTCTGCCCCTCACATATAACACTCCTAATTCCTTGTCTTTGCACTGGCAATCTCCCATGCCTGGAATGTATCTCTCTTTTCCTTTAAGATTCAGCTCAAGCACCAGCATCTGCACAAAGCCTTTCCTGATGCCCCAAATTGCTGGTGTCTTCCCTCCCAAACTACTTTACATTTAACTGCTTTGTATATATTTGTATTTATTCACTTTATATTTTTGCTGTATGTGTATATATATATATATATATATATATATATATATGATTGCTTCCTTTCCCATTAGAACACAAGCTTCTTGTGAAAAAGAATTGTTTCATTCTTTGTACTTGTATCTCCTAGCCCTGTGCCTCTCACATAGTAGGTACTTAATTCATGTTTGCTGATTGATTGAGATCCTCAACATGGTGTCTGAACATATGGTACTCCTAAGTTTCTGTTACATAAAATTGGTAACTTTTTTGTTTGTGTTTCTGACACAAAGTTTTAAAAATATATGGTTAAATTCATCTTAGTTATTGATTCATAGAGTAATGGAATGGATAGACACCTGACCTTGAAATCAGGAAGAGTTGGATTTAATCAACAAGCATTCATCAAGCACTCATAATCTGTTAAGCACTGTACTAAGCTCTGGGGATACAGAGAAAAAGCAAAAATAGTTTCTGCCCTCAAGGCGTTTACATTCCAATATGAAAAAACCACATATCTAAGTTGTTCAGTTGTTCACTTGTGTCTGACTTTTCATGACACCATGGACCATAGCACACCAGGTGCTTCTATTCTCCACGATCTCCTAAAGTCTGTCCAAATTCATGTTTGTTGTTTCCGTGACACTATCTATACCTCTTATCCTCTGCCATTCCCTTTTCCTTTTGCCTTCAATCTTTCCCAAATCAGGGTCTTTTCAATGTGTAGTTATATACAAGACACTGTTAACATGGGCTCTGTAATGACTATACTAACCTGTCAGAGTTATACAACAGCTAGCCCATCAGGAAGGCTTTTGAAGTCCAAAATTGCTTGACATACCAGTGATCCTTTGTGAATGAACTCTAGTCAAATTTCTGATTGCCTATAGCAATCAGAAACCACGGAACCAGCCTTGAACAGATCAAGGGAAATCTTTTTTTTTTTTTTGTGAGGCAATTGGGGTTAAGTGACTTGCCCAGGGTCACACAGCTAGTAAGTGTCAAGCGTCTGGTCTGAGTCCGGATTTGAACTCAGGTCCTCCTGACTCCAGGGCCGGTGCTCTATCCACTGCGCCACCTAGCTGCCCCAAAGGGCAATCTTGAATAGCAGCTGCAGACTCAAGACCTTGCTCAAAACTTTCTAAACATCCTGCTGCCTGGCTTTATTGTGTCCACAGATGTCTTCTCCCTTAACATGCTCTCCCTACCTGCCCCCAAACCTCTAGAAACTATATTATCTCACCCTTTTCCACTCCCCTTTGAGCAGCTAAGAACTCTCTCCCTCCCTCCCTCTCTCTCTCTCCCTCCCCCTCCCTGCTCCATTGCAAGTTTCCTGTTTGCAGGCTTTTCTCAGACAACAAACAATTTTATAATCTAGGATCAGGCTTTTTCATTTAGGATCCCTTTTTTGGGCCTAGGGTCTTTCTTTAACAATACATACATGGTAGATTCAAGGTTACCTTAGAGGCTGATCTACGAAGATCAGCAATAGCTTCAAGGTTGGAACAGCTTTTATAGGTAACTTTGAGACAATCTAAATAGATCCACCTCAGCAAAAGAGGTTAGGCCCTTGAATCTCAGTTCCTCCCGACAGTAGATAAAATGTGACAGTTTGCAGGTAGGGGTATGTGGCAAAGAGCATGATAACAGCAGAAGGGAACCAGTAAGACCTCTTGCAGAAGGCAGCATGTGAATTGAGTCTTTTAAGAAGTTAGGAATTCTAAGAGAAAAAGATGAGAAGAGTGTGCATTTCAGGCTTGGTACACCCCTCTTTTTACAGATAAAGAAACCGAGGCTCAGAGAGCTTACCAAGCAAGAGAAGGTAAGAGATTTTTCTAGGTAGGTGACATTTTACTTCCTCTAACTGATAACTAACAGTGAAGTGAGGCCATCTCCAGTCATCCTGATCTATCTCTTGCCCCTGGACCCAGATGGCTCAGGAAGAGAAAGTGAGGTTGGTGACTTTGCACAGCCCTTCCTCACTCAAATCCAATTCAGTTGCAAGTCATGGCATTATCTTCCTGATGTCATGGTCCTCTTCAAGAACCAAGGACAAACAACAAAACAACAATAACAACAGTGGAAAGAAGCTCTAGGTTAGGGCAGGGGTTCTTAACTTGGGGGCTGGGTTTTAAAAAATAGGATGACTCTGTTACAGTGTAATTGGTTTTCTTCATAATACTATGTATTTTATTTTATACAGGCGAAAAAACCTCATTATTTGGAGAAAGGGTCCGTGGGCTTCACCAGGCTGCTAAAGGGGTCCATGACACAGAAAAGGTGTAGAGCCCCAGTAGAGTTCAGTAGATAGAGTCAGTAATTTAAAAAAATACAAACAAAAACAAAAAAAAACTTAAGGCAAAAAAAAA